>NC_081183.1:81413943-81634307 GCF_029867415.1 Vicia villosa
ATAAATTTTGGAAATTTCTTTACCCACCTACTAACCTTCTTAGTCACCTCTGGCGAATTTATCAAAATACCCTTTGTTTCGGAAATTTCCTAAACAATTTTAAAGTTAAAAATTATTTTACTAACTTATATAAATCAAAAACATTTTAATTTCATAAGTAAATTTTGAATTATATAGAGTTAAATATAAAATTTATTCATTAAATAAAATTAAGACAAAATCTTTTATAATTCTTTTAAACTAAATAAAAAAATTATAACTCATTTTTAATTATGAATCAAAAAAGAAATATATAAATATATAATAATAATTATTAATTTTGTAAGTGAAATATATAAATATATAATATATAAATATATAATAATTATTATAAATTAAAACACTCATTTTTTTAATTTTTATAATTATTATATAAATATATAAATATATTTATAATTAATATATGATAATTATTATATAAATATATAAATATATAATAATTTATATATATATATATATAATAATTATTATAATTATTATATAAATATATAAATTAAAACACCCATTTTTTTAATTTTTTTTTGTAAATATATAATAATTATTATAAATATATAAATATATAAATAAAAAATTATAACTCATTTTGTAAGTGAAATTATTTTAATTTTTTTAATTAAAATTATTTTAAATTTTAAAATATGAATCAGAATATAAATATATAATAATTATTATTCATAACTCATAAATTATATCAAAATATATAATTATTATTATTATTCATTACTCATAAATTATATCAAATTTATGATATGTGAATTAATTAATATCCTAAAATTAATTTTTGGGATTTTTAATTTTTTTTGTTTTTTCGGAGATGTATCTCCGAATTAATCAAAATTCTAATTTTTGGGATTTTTTCGGAAAATGCACTTCCGAAGTTTGGAAAAATTTAGAAAAAAAAAATTTCGGAAATGCATTTCCGAAGCGGGGTAAAGTGGGATTTTCGCTGGGGGTGACCCCATAGGGAGGTGGGTAAAGAAAAAACCTAAATCTTTTAATATTCATCTTAGCAGAATGTGTAGTGTTTCTTTTATAAATTCTTTAAAAAACATCATTATTTATATTCTATCATTTCTCTATTTTCTTTTCTTATATACTAATTATTACTTAGTTTTTTCTAGTGTGTATCCACTTTTTTTCGAAGCTAAAATAAATTATTTAATGTTTTACTTCATTAAAATTATAAGTAAAATGTTTTTTTATTAAAAAAGAATTAAAATCATTGTAAAAAAAGAGCTTTACATTTCTTAAAATAAAGTAGTTAAATAATACTTTTAAATTTGATTTATAACTTTCAAATAGAGGTGTTTTTCAGTGTAGAGTTTTTGTAGTGTTTGGACTTCGTGTTGTTTCTGTTGCTGGCTTTGTTCTTTGGTTTATTTGGAGGCTGGAGTATTGTCTGGTGTTGGTTGGGAGATGGATTATCGCAGATCTCTTGTGTTTCCAGTGTCTGATCCGGTCTCTAGGTGGATGGGGGCTGTAGAGTTTTTTTCCTTTTTCCTTTCTGTTGCAAGCCTCTGTTGGTTTTTATTGTAAGGGCCTGGTTTTTTAGCACCTCTGCTTTTGTTTTTGATGAGACGTCCTTAGGCTGGTGTGGTAATTGTTTATTTTAATAAGCAATTGATTAATAAAGCTCGCACTAGGAGTGTAACCCTTACAAAGCAAAACACTAAAGAGTGTTTGAACCGGATAAAGGAAGTTTAAACCATTCATAGTAAATGGATCTAAACTTAGGATATCCAAAAGACAACCATATCCAAAAAAGAAAGATAATGTTAGAACACACTACATCAAAACAAAAAACCTCCCCTTTGAATATTATGGCATTCCTCATAATCCATAAACACCAAATGGTAGCTATCCAAACAAAATTAATCTTGACTCTTCGATTGGTATTCTTCACCTTATCTTGAAATGCACGAAAATCCAAAAACTCCTCTTTGTTAATGTCCTCCGAAATGTCCAACCAAACAAAAATTTGGTTCCAAATCTCTTCCGCCATTTGACAATGAAAAAAGAGATGAGAAGAATTTTATAAATGGTTGCCACAAAAAACACAATCTGGATTTGTGAAGTTAATAACTCCCCTTTTCAACAATTGATCTTTAGAAGGAATTCGTTCGATGAAAAATCTCCAAGCAAAAACCTTGATCTTAAGCGGAATTCTAAGATCCCACGTCACCTTCAACAAATTAATCAATTGAGGAGCCCAAGCAAAATATTTCGAATTGTTGACAACATGAGAAATACTAGCTACCGAGAACTCCATTTCCGAATTTATGTGCCACAAGAAGCTGTCGATCTCGAACTCACACAAAATGATGCTATGCAAATTGTCCAAAAACCGATTCCAACAAGGCATGGCAGCCGCTACATCCCCAGCTGCTGTACCGTGAGGAGAGTCGGAAGCAAACAAAGTTTTGACATCCCACCTATGAGTTCCTTCCATGGTTGATAAATCAAACAATTCCGGATAAGTCACGCGAAGAGATTGATCTCCCAACCACAAACTATGCCAAAAAAGAATATTCTTACCGTTCTTGCAACAACGCTTAAAACACCCGGTAAAACCATTATCAACAATGTCATCTAACAAATAATTATTACACATGTCCCTCCACCAAATTGAATCATTCCTTCTATTCAATTCTCCACTAGTATCTTGAATCTTTATTTTTGGACAATGATACCTCACCGTAAGAAATCTACTCCAAATGGCATTATCTTCCTTCAAAATTCTCCACTTCCACTTTAAAAGTAGAGCTTTGTTTATCTCCTTTACATCTCTAACTCCTAGCCCTCCCTTCTCCTTTGGTCTACAAACTTTCTCCCACTTCACCCAATGAATACTCCTTTTCTCAATTTTTCCACTCCATAAAAACTCACTTTGAAGCCTTCTAATCTATTTTATGACTTTTCCCGGAGCTTTGAAAAAGGATAGAGTAAAAATTGGAATTGCATTTAACATCGAATTAATAAGGGTGACTCTACCTCCCATCGAAATGTTCTTTCCATTCCACGAAGAAAGACGCCCCCTTATTTTGTTTACCACTTCCGTCCAAACTTTCTTCTTTCGGGGACTCCCCCCCACCATAATTCCTAAGAATTTAAAAGGAACCATACCTTTCTTGCATGAAAGAAACGTCGTGACGGCGTTTAGGAACCAATCACCCACATTAACTCCTAGAATATTGCTTTTAGCAAAGTTAATTTTCAACCCAGACACTAATTCAAACCCTCTCAATAAAACCTTCATATTCCAAAGATTTTCACACGAATCTTCACCAAGAAGTATAGTGTCGTCCGCAAATTGTAATATGTCCACAAAGTCATCTTCCCCATACTTGAAAGGCTTGTAATTCCCCAAATCAATCGACTTTCTCACAAGAGCGATTAAGCCTTCCATAGCAAGAACAAAGAGAAACGGAGACAAAGGATATCCTTGTCTTAATCCTTTATGCACCTTGAATTCTTTTGTTTCACTCCCATTGACCAAAACGGACATGTGATTTTTAAAGATACAAGCATCCATCCACCGCATCCACCTATCACCAAACCCCATCCTAATCATCATGTCTCAAAGATATTGCCAAGAAACAGAGTCGTAAGCCTTTTCGAAGTCCACCTTGAGCAAGAAACAACTTCTTTTCTTCCTTCTCGACCAATCGATAATCTTATTAACCAAAAGAACTCCATCCATCATGTTTCTACCCGGCACAAAAGCGGTTTGATTGGTAGAAACCAAATTTCCAATTACCTCTTTCAATCTAGACGGAAAAATCTTCGAAATGGTTTTGTAAATACTTCCCACCAAGCAAATGGGCCGGTACTCGCCTAAGTAATGAGGGTTATTGGTTTTTGGAATCAAAGCAAGGAAAAAGGATGTGATAGATTTCACAAGAGAGCCCTTTCTATGAAAATCATTGCACAACTTCAAAATATCTTCACGAATCACTAACCAAAACCTCTTATAGAAATATAAAGAGAAACCATCCGGCCCCGCACTTTTATTACCATCACACGACCAAATTTCTTCCTATATTTCCAACTCCGTGAACGGTCGTTCAATATTCAAACTCTCCATTCCATGTAGCTTCTTCAAATCCAATCCACTAAGGTTCGGCCTCCCTTCCACATCTTATTTGAAAAAAGAATTGAAATGATTGTAAATGAAATCTTTAACTTCATTAACATCTTCCAATAATCCGCTACTAGAAGTGAGAGAACACAAAGAGTTCCTCCTCCTTCTCTCTTTAAGAGAATTATGGAAATACCGTGTGTTACAATCTACTTCGGTGAACCATAATTGCCTCGGCTTTAGGCGGAGAAAACCTTCTTTTTTATAAAGATTATCCCAAAAATCTATTGCCGCTTTAGATCTTTGGACCACCACCTCCTCCGGGACATTACCTGCAAAATTAGCAAACTTGTTATCTAAAAAATGCATCTCTTTTCCCGCCTCTTCAATGTTAAGGTCTATCCAACCAAAAACCTCCTTGTTCCACAAGACAATTATGATTTTTAGAGCTTTCAATTTCTCTACCAAACAATAGTCTCCTCTTCCCTTCACCACAACCTTCTTCCACTCCTCCTCCATGAAAGCACTAAAGTTATTGTGACTAAACCAAAGATTATTGAACCTAAAAGGTTTAGGCCCCCAATTTCTTTTATTTTCTTTGATCCATATGGGAGCATGATCCAAAACATCCCTTTCACCTATAGTTTGTCCTTCAACCTTCCAATCTTCAAGAAAAGAATTCGGTAGAAGAAATCTATCTAATCTACTAAAAGCACTCCCACACTTATTGCTCCTAGTGAACTTTCCTCCTATAGTGGGAGGATCCACCAACTTCATCTCCTTAATGAACTCCTTAAAATCTTCTATCTCCTTTTTGTAATTATTCTTTGATTTACCAACTCTCTCCTCCAAAGAATTAATTAAATTAAAGTCTCCTCCTATACACCAAGAATCGGCATTACTCCTCATCTTTAATTCCACTAACCTCCTCCAGGAATTCAATCTAATTTTGTGATCACAAGAAGCATATATGTTAACAAAATAAATTCTTCTATTATCCTTTTCCACACAAATTCCTAAGAATCCTTCACCTCTAAAGTTGTAGATTAACTTAAATAAATCTTTCCTCCACATTATTAGAATACCTCTCGAAGCACCATTGGCATCCAAATGAGACCATTCCACCAAGTCATCTCCCCATAATTCCTTTACATATTGATACTGTAAATCCCTCAATTTTGTTTCTTGTAAAAATGCTATGTCCACCAAACCTATTTGGATGTGGAAACCTACTTTCTTCCTCTTTACTGTCTTACCACCTCCTTTTATATTAAGAGAGTATATAATCATTTAAACCGGTTATTGGTCACCTTTTACTCCTCTCCCCCTTTACAACCACGATTCTCCATCTCCTCCAATCTTTGAATAGGATCAAAAAATGTTGAAGTGTTTGTAATCCCCAATTTGTTCATAGAATTCCAAAGCCCCTCGGAAGTCTTGCCTAAAGCTCTTTTGATCACTCTTTCATTGCAATTCCTCACATCTGAATGTATTAGAGACTCATTCGAAATCGACAAACCATCAGAATTGGAGACAAAATTAGTTCTGGAGGCGTTACCCGCATGTTGCTTCATAAGTTGCAAATTTAACGGAAAAACCAATTCAGCAGGATAAACATAATTCTCCATTTTATCCCCTAAATTAATGATTTCTCTCATTTGTTTCCTGACTTTTTTGGAATTCTTAATTTTGTTACATTGATCATCAAAGCACAAAAGTGCATTATCTCCTTTATCCACTCCTTCACCATGTTTGACTTGGACATTCGTAGTACAGGTGGACGTATTGACTTCCTTACTGGGTCCCATCTCTAAAAAAAGCATATTTATTACAAATAACAACTCGCGGGGGTATTTCTGTCTCTTCTGTAGGAATAAAAGGCCTGATTTTGTTTTTGTCTTTTAGTTTATCCGAGCCCACCTACATACTTACCTTTGGCCCATTAAAGATAAACCCCTTACTGCAAATGCCACGCTATACTAGTGATTTGACTTCCTCATCATTTCCTTTCTTCCCCCCCGCCGAGTTCCCTTCTTTGTTCTCATCCGCATTAATGGCACCATTAAAAGAACACTCAACCCTAGAAGCACGTTGTCGCCTCGGTTTTTGTGGGATGCGAACTGACTCTTCTTTTTATTTTTGAATTGCGAAAAGCAGAGAGTCGCCACCGACTTTTATTTTATCCATTTAAGGAAAGGTTTATAAAAGAAACAGAAAAAGACCTTAAAGAGATTTTGGGTTCGGGGGGTAGGTTATACAAAGGGAAGGTATTAGCACCCTTTGTATCCATGGTTATCCATGGGCTCTTAATTGCTTAGCTCACTTGTTTGAATCGTTTGTTTTTCTTGAAATGCTTGTATGTGGTTTTAAAACCTTTTGTAAAGAATTAACTTTGTAATAATCCTTGTGTGGATGTATACAAAGTGTTTATCTTTCGAAAGATGTTTTGATGGTTTTGAAAAGATTTTTAACTTCGTAATAATCCTTGTTTGGATATATACAAAGTGTAGTCTTTTGAAAATTTGTTTTGAAAAAACAGTGATGTGTGAGAACTTTTGTTTGATTCTTTTGATTTTTCTCTTATTTGAGCAAGCAATTAGGAGGCATACCCTAAGTTTATAAAGTTCTTTCCCATTTCTTTAGAAAATTTTTCTTAACTGGATACAGACAGAAAATTTGAATTTGTATTTGAAATAGTAGGATTGATTTTGAAAAGAGTAACAGAGGGATTACCCTAAGAGGTGCAAGTGTGATTGTGTTTTGTTTTCAGATATGTTATCTTTGAGATTAGTGATCTAGTGCTTCATTTATTATTCTTGACATACACGCAGTTTTATATGTATAGGAATTAAAGTGCCGGAATGTAAAATGCAGAAAGTAAATCTACGCTATTACATCGATTGTGCGAGAAATGTAAACTACGCTATTTACATGAATTTGACAACCTATACACTTATCTAATAATTTAAATGGCAATAAGATAAAGGGAAAATATTTTTGGATTTTTTTTGGATTGGTTGATTTAATTAAAATTAAGGCACAATTAATTTAATTAAAAGGTCAAGAATTAGAAATAAAATTTAAACCTAAAAAATTAAGTCTAAAAAATGTCCAAATTGTTTGTTAATTAATTTTAAAATAAAATTAATTTTTTTTTGTGATTTTTGAAATTGTTTTTGAGATTATTAAGTTAATTAACACATAATTATACAAATAATTATACACATAAATTAAACTTAAAGAGAAAAATATTCTAATTATGTACAAAATTAGTTCATAATATATAAACTTAATAAAAAGAAAATATTTTTTTCTGATTTTTTGATAGGTTAGAAATAATTAAAAGATAAATATATAAATATTATCTAATTAATTAAACAAAATATTTTAATTATGAAGAAAAATGAAATATTTTTATGTCAAAAATTAATATATTATTTTATCAACCTAAAAATATTTCTTATATATTTTTTTGATTTTTAAAACTATTTTAAAATAATTTTGCAAAGAAAATTAAATAAAATAAAAAATATAAAATAAATGATCATGTGTGGTTGATTGGAGAGTCCATGGTATGGACTGGCAAGGCTGAAGCGCTGGATTGAGTGACTGACTTGATCAGATGGTGAATGGAGCGAAGGAGCATGACACGTACGTACACTGCAAAGCACCGGATCAGAAATTTAAAAAAAATAAAACGCGCGCGTCCCTCTGGCCAATGGGAGGGAGCCACGTCTCATCTTCTTCCTCAGAAAAGCTTTTTACACCGCTCATTTGCAGGGAGCTGTAAAAAGCTTCACTCTTTTACACCTGTGCAACACGAATAAGGGTTAAACGCAAAATAAATTTGGCGCGAGGCCATGGATCAACTCGTCTTGTTCATACGAGTTTAACGGTACCACTTAGAACATGTAATTTTGCTTAAATCGTGAATCCCTAATTTTGAGCTCAAGAACCCTAAAATGGTAATTGCTCGTACAGGTGTCCAAACATCAATTAAGTTTCCAGAAATGATCAGAACGTCAAACCAAACTTAAATATATGATTACATTGTGTTAAATATGCATGTACAATCGTATTTTTGTAAGTTTTTGTTTGAACAAACTGTGGGCTTTAGTGCTTGGTTCAGGGTGTTTTGATTGTTGGAAATGATTGGGATAGCTTCAAAATTATTTGAGGAATGTGTTTGGATGTTTATTTGCACTTGAATTTAGCTTAAACTCAGAATTCGAATTGAATTTCTTTGAAAATTTCAAGTATGATACAAGTATATATTTGGCTCTGAATTCGTCCTCCTTTGATGCTGATAGACTCATGCTATTTATAGGCCAGATTGAGTGCTGATAACTTAAGCAACCAAGCTTTTCTTGCATACTTGAGTGTTTTGAATCTTTGAGTTTTTAATTAATAAAACCTTTGAAAAACTTGGCCATGACTTCAATTTTCTTCAGCCCTCTTGCCATAGGTCTTCTGTACCTCTTTGCTCCATTATTTGAATCAATCTTGCCAACTCATGCTAGAGACAAAGCCTTGGATAATTATCTTGAATAATTTCTTTTTTAATTTAACTTTAAATGAAATAAAATTAAATCAAAAAAGAAATAAAAGTGTCATGGGCCTAAGATTGGTCGTGGGTGGCCTTAAACATCCTTAGGAACATGTTTGGATCACAAATGCTTGGGCCTTTTTGAAAAAAAACAAATTTGATCAATGTTGGTTTCATGCATTTTCCCAAAAAATGGCCAACTTCAACAAGGCATAACTCCCTCAATTTTGATCATATGAAGGAGTTCTTGTACTTTTTAGAAACCTCAAGATGTCCTCTACAAGCCACTTTCGAAGCTTTTTTGCATTTGGAGAAGTTATCTTGATGTTATGGGCTTTGACAAAAAACTGCTTTTTGTTGACTTTGAAAATGACCTGTAATGTCTTGGCTCATATTTTCCAAATGGTAAACCCAATGACCATGGAACCAATTTCATTTGAAATATAATTGAATTTCCTTCAAAATGAGCTTTGGTTGGAATTTTTCGGATGAACGAGGTGAGAGTTACGGCCGGTCAAAGTTCAGTTGACTTTTTAGGAGAAAACCCTAATTTTGAAACTTGGAGTTTTGTCGATTTCTGAACTTTTCTTGATGAATTATGATCAACCATTGATCAAATGATGAATATTTTGACAAAATATGGATGTTGACAAAAAATTTCATTTTTGACTGTCTGTTGACTTTTCGGTCATATTGGTCGTCTGTTGACTGTTTGAGCTGTTGACTGTGCGTCCGAGCGAATCGAAGTTTGAAAATTTGTCTGGTGGTAGTTTGAGACATATGGAGATCCATGAAATCCATTTGAGGTCTCAAAAACTCGTTCTCCTGAAAAAAAAACAAAAACCCTAGTTAGGGACTGTTTGTGTAGGAGATAGTTAGGCGTACCTGATTTTTGTGCAGTGTTGAATCTCTGCTGATCTTGTGATTATCAGAAGACTTCTAGAACAAAAATCTTGGAAATTTGAAATGTGAAAGATTGATTTGACTAACGTTACAAACACGGAGAATTGCGCTGTCAGCGGGTTTGACTGGTAACTGGCTGTCCGGGTATTAACGCAACAGTTAAAGTAAAAACCCAAAAGTTAAAGTTAATTTTTTCTTTTTGTTTTTGTTGTGTTAATGGTGAAAAATTATTTACGTGGTTTGTTAGAAAAACAAAAACATAATAAATAAAAAATATATACTGTATGCGAACGAAATTACTGATAATAATATTGAAAAGGATTTAATGCACAGAAATAAAAATTTAACTAGCAATAAACACGCATAATATTATCTCAATAATTTAACGGCAGTACAACAGACAATACAATATTTAATACTAAAATTACAAATATAACAAAAAATATAACGAACAGTACGACAAATATAATGAAAGGTACATTATTTGAAAGCGACAGATACGACAAACTTTAAGTATGACGATTAAAAACCCATGCTATAAACAACAGAATATAGATATACGGGAGTGTAAACATCCCAGGTCCGCATTTTTCAGGACTATGTAGACAGAAAAAGGACATGATCACCACAAAAACAGTGATGACCACAAGAAAAAACGTATCCACCCACTTTGCCATTTTTGCTGGGGAAGAAGAGGAAATGATTAGGAGATAATATGATAGGAATTTGGGAGATGAGTGAAATTTGATGTGAGAATTTATGGAAAAAATGAGGGGTATCTATAGATTAAAAAGAGGAATGGAGACGTTGGGGAATGAATTGGTACCGCAAAAGGAAAGTTTGAATGATAGTAGAATAAAGTTAGGATTTGATTTGAAAGAAAGAGATTTGAAAAGAAAGAATGAGATTTTGAAAAGAAAGAAAGAGATTTGGAAAAAGAATATAGTCTAAAAAATTAGTGGGAAACAAAAACCAATAATAACTTAATTGTTAGTAGTATGATCTGAAACCCCGGACTCTGTGCCTGCAAAATTTAATTCCGTACCAACTGTGTCAGTATCATTTATTTGAAAATAAATCTCAAATAAACAATGTATGAAGTGATAAACAGTATTTGGCGTTTGCGTAAGAATAAATTCAACAGCGAACCAAAATACCGTACAAAAAACATTTTAAAAACTGAGTATTCATAAAATCAGGATATTTATGAAATAAAATCCAAGATTATATAAAACTCCCAATTTTTAGACAGAAGTCTGTTGCCTTTTTTTTTGAAAAAAGATGCGGGCAAATTTTGGGGTATAACACACGTTCACTAGAAATGCTATCTGTGCTGCTCTGCATAATCAGTTCTGGGAAAAGGTTAGCTACTTTATTACATAGATCCATACCTCCTTTATCTTCCTTCTTTTCTCTCTGAATATCTGAAGGATACACCTCTGCTTTATTGACACACCTCGATAAACTTCCTTCTTTTTCTCCAAACCACACGCTACCTTTCACCTCCTCGTCATCCTCCAACCTTTCTCTCTCCGCCGTGGAATCTCCTTCTTCTAACTCTTCCGATGAGAACACGGTGAAGGTGGAGAAAAACACAAGAAAGGGGGAATTGAATTGTGTTCTTTATCAATTAAAATTCCCTTTCTTTTTCTTTAACGTCTTTTCTTTCATTAATTTGATCATCGATTGGATTATGCTTTTGATGTTGCGGAAGCATGAGGAAGTAGAACTACATAACCAATTAGATGTTCATTTTAACTTTTGTTTGTCATCGGAACTTCTGACTTGCTCCGTACAGTTCTGAGGAGCTTTTGCATGAATGTTCTAAGTTAAAATGACATGTGCAGAAAGTAAAAGACACGTTCATTTTTATCCTGGTTCACCTTCTAATTAAGGCTACCTCCAGTCCACCTTCTTTAGGTGATTTGCCTCTCAACAGAGGTCTTAATCCACTATAACCAAATCATGATTAAAACTTGCACAAACCTCCGTCGTGACTAACAACCTGCACAGCCAACTGCTATGACTAACCATCTGGACAATGACCCGTTCAGTGATCTCCACGAGATATAACGTTCAGTGACTCAGGCACCCTGCACAGTCTTCCCGCTGTAACTAACCCTGCACAACAACGTGTTGTGACTAACTCCCTGCATAGCTACCTGTTGTGACTGACTACAATGGACTGCTAACCCCAACCTGCAGAAAACAGCACTCTATACATCCCAAATGCCCTCAAAATCATACTAGTACGAGTTTCAGAAAATGAACCACACATACAACACAAATTACACATTAGAATACACAATTCAAGCATCAATTAACACCATAACATCATACACATCATGGATTCAACAAAGGGATCAAACATCACATAATTTGACTTAATCCCTAAACCTATCATATGACTCAATTGATACGAATTCCACATCTATTCTATGCTATTAACTCCTAACCCGATAATAGATGCTAATCAGATAAGTCCCCCCTTACCTTAGCCAAATTCTTGAACTCTTCCTCTTTCTCTGCTTCTGCACTTTCACGTTCTTGCTCTCTTCTCCTCTTTTGCTCTTTTCACGTTCCTCTTTCCAATTTTCCTCTTTTCCTTCTTTTATGAAAAACAATATAACTTTAGTAAAAAGGCCTTATGACTAACACCCCTCCTTTTACTAAACACTACCTCGGCCCAATTCTATCATTTTCCATAATTTTTAGAGAAAAGCCAAAATAACCAATAAAATAATTTAAATTCTAATTAAATTAATTTAAGGAAATTATGGATGTTACAACTCTCCCCCACTAAAAGAGTTTTCGTCATCGAAAACATACCTCAAGCAAATAGTTTTGGATAGGAATCTTTCATCTGGCTTTCTAACTCCCAGGTAACGTTCCCTTCAGCCAGTCCTCCCCAAGCTACTCTGACTAAAGCTATTTCCTTGCCCCGCAATTGCTTCAGTCTTCTATCTTCAATCCTCATAGGCAAAATTTCCACCGTTAAGTTGTCTTTCACTTGCACATCATCCACTTGGATCACGTGGGACGGATCCGAAATGTATTTACTCAATTGAGACACATGAAATACATCATGCAAATTTGCAAGCATCGGCGGTAAAGCGACACGGTATGCCACTTCTCCCACTCTTTCAGAAATTTGAAACGGCCCAATAAAGCGCAGAGTCAACTTCTTTGACTTCAAAGCTCGACCAATACCTGTCATAGGAGTAACCTTCATAAACACATGATCTCCCTCTTGAAACTCAAGTGTCTTCCTCCTTTTATCATAATAACTCTTCTGACGACTCTGAGAAGCTTTCATCTTCTCTTGGATCATCTTAATCTTCTCCGTAGTCTGTTGTACAATTTCTGGTCCAATCACAGCACTCTCACCAGCTTCATACCAACATAATGGAGTTCTACATCTCCTACCATACAATGCCTCAAACGGAGCCATACCGATACTCGAATGAAAACTATTGTTGTAGGTAAATTCAATCAAAGGAAGATAACTATCCCAAGCACCTCCTTTTTCCAACACACAAGCACGTAACAAATCTTCCAACGACTGAATCGTCCTCTCAGTCTGTCCATCCGTCTGCGGATGATAAGCAGAACTCAATCTCAGCTTAGTACCCAAAGCCTTCTGCAAACCCTCTCAAAACTTAGACGTAAATCTCGGATCTCTGTCTGACACGATACTTGAAAGAATACCATGTAGACTAACTATCTTCTCAATGTACAATTGAGCCAGCTTTTCCATTGGATAATCCATCCTTACCGGTATAAAATGGGCAGACTTTGTTAACCTGTCCATAACAACCCAGATAGCTTCACAATTCTTAACCGTCCTTGGCAAACCAAAAACAAAATCCATTGATATGCTATCCCACTTCCATCCAGGAATAAACATCGGTTGCATAAACCCAGATGGCTTCTGATGTTCAACCTTTGACTTTTGACATGTCAAACAAGAGTACACAAACTCAGCAATTTCTTTCTTCATTCTAGGCCACCAAAACAGCTTCCTCAAATCATGATACATCTTGGTAGCACCAGGATGAATACTTAATCCACTACGGTGTCCTTCTTCCAAAATGCTTCTTCGAAGTTCAGCAACATCAGGAACACAAACTCTGTCACCAAACCTCAGTATACCATTCTCGTCAACTCTGAATTCACCAATCTTGCCTTGGTTAATCAAAGTCAACTTGTCAACCAATTCGACATCAGCCTTCTGACCCTCTCTGATCTCTTCAAGAATACAGCTGGTCAGCTTCAGCATACCCAACTTAACACTAGTAGGAGTACCTTCACATACCAAACTCAAGTCTCTGAATTGTTCAATCAAATCCAATTCCTTCACCATTAGCATAGACATATGCAAAGTCTTCCTACTTAAAGCATCAGCAACCACGTTTGCCTTACCCGGATGGTAATTCAAACTAAAATCATAGTCTTTAAGGAATTCCAACCACCTTCTCTGTCTCATATTCAGTTCTTTCTGATCAAAGAGATACTTCAGACTCTTATGATCACTGAACACCTCAAATCTCGAACCATACAAATAATTTCGCCACAACTTCAAAACAAAGACCACCGCTGCCAACTCTAAATCATGAGTCGGATAAATCCTTTCATGCACTTTGAGTTGTCTCGACGCATACGCAACCACTTGTTGATTTTGCATCAATACACCATCTAGCCCCATCAACGAAGCATCACAATAAACCACAAATGATTCTGTCGGATTCGGCAAAATCAAAATAGGAGCGCTAGTCAACCTCTTCTTCAGGTCTTGGAATCCTTCCTCACATTTCGAATCCTAGATGAACGCTTGACCCTTCCTAGTCAACTTAGTTAACGGCAATTCTAACTTTGAAAAACCTTCAATGAACTTCCTGTAATAACCCGCAAGACCAAGAAAACTACGGATTTCAGAAACTGACTTCGGAGCTTCCCACTGAGACACAGCTTCTACCTTCGTAGGATCAACAGCAATACCATTCTTAGAAATCACGTGTCCCAGAAAACTGACTTCCTTTAACCAAAATTCACACTTCGACAGTTTGGCAAAAAGTTGTTTCTCTTTTAACAGCTTCAACACAGTTCTGAGATGTTCCGCATGTTCTTCCTCACTCTTAGAATATATTAGGATATCATCTATAAACACCACCACGAACTTATCGAGATAAGGATGAAAGATCCTATTCATATACTCCATAAAGACACCAGGTGCATTAGTAACCCCAAATGGCATTACCGAATACTCATAATGCCCATACCTTGTTCTGAAAGCAAACTTCTGAATATCGTCATCTTTCACACGAATTTGGTGATACCCAGACCTCAGATCAATCTTACTAAACACACATGCTCCAATCAGTTGATCCATCAAATCATCAATCCTCGGCAAGGGATACCGATTCTTGATAGTAACCTTGTTCAATTGTCTGTAATCCACACACAACCTCATTGAACCCTCTTTCTTCTTCACTAGCAACACAAACGCACCCCACGGAGAAACACTAGTGTAGCAACCTGCCCTAAAAATTAAATTTAGAGTCGCCACCTATTCTGAAGGGCGAATAGGAAACCCTACGCAGTATAAAGATCTGGGTAAGTTATTATAATCAGGTCGAGGGAAGGTGTTAGGCACCCTCAACCCTTTCCTAAAGGCTAACATTTCAAAGATAAAGGTTTATGGCTAAGGAATTGAATAGGGGAATATTGAGATTTTAGGGAGGGGGACTCGCCTTGGTTATCCAAGTGCCTACGTATCTCCTTATGGAGAATCAGAGTCAACGTAGTTCGGGCACAGGATTGTACGCCTTTGAATTGAATTTGATTTGAATGTATTCGAATTGCCTAGGATAAAAATCCGTAGTGTCGTGGTTTAGTGTGTTTTGAATGTTTGTTTGGGCGTACAACCCTGATTTGATATGGCACCGTTAGATGCGATGACCAATAGATTTGGTCAGTATAGCTAACGGATTAAGGGGCATTGCTGGTTATTCAGATCGATAGATTGATCGTCGCAGGCAGCAAATTAAATGTGTTTTGGATTTTATGTATTTTTTTATCTCTCGTCTAAAGCGACTAATAGATTTAGTCGGGTTGAGGAGAGAATTAATTTAGAATTAATAAAATTATAAATTAATTAAAAAATTATTTCTCGTCTAATGCGACTAATAGATTTAGTCGGTTCGAGGAGAAAATTAGATTAAATTATATTAAAAAAACAATCAATTAAATAATTTATGTTTGGCAAAAATAATTGATTAAATGTTATTTTTGATCTTTGTATAGGAGTGTATTTTATGAAGGTTAGTAATTAAGGGAGTGTGGATAGTAACGGTTTCAGGCCCAATGATACTCAGGTCTGTTTGGTTCCAGTGCTGCGCAGATGCATGGACTATGGTAGAATGAATCAATCAAGATCATCTGATCTAAATCCTATGGTCTACAGACGTTTTGATAAGGGATGCATGATAAGGAAGGTGTACTGAATCACGTTCAGTAACACACCCGAGTGGCCATGGAAAGGCCACTTGTCATCATCCTGCGAGGTTATGAACGACTAAAAAATGGAGGTCTTATCCGATCCTCTCTTCTTTTCCGTTTTTTTTCTCTCTCTTCTCTTCCTCTCTCTAAACACTCTCCCCATCTCTTGAATACAACCCAGATAACAACCAAAGGAACCACCACCGGCCACCGTAACCCCTAGCGACCGCCACCCCAAAACAACCTTTAAAACCCAGTTTCCGGTTGGTCTTCAACCGTGAAACTCAAATCTTCAAAAATCCTTAACCCAGAACGCCCAGAAACATGAACCCAGATGAAGATCCTTAAGATCTTCATCTTCCCCCCCACGAACTTCATACCAAAACCAGTCAACATGAACAATCTGCCACCCTAGCTTAAGTAATCATAAACCCTAGTCTTAAACTTGAACCAAAATCTCCAGAAACTTAAATCGAATGCATGCAATCACATAATCATAAGCTAAGTCCGGATTTAGGGTTTACCTTTTATCTTGATTTCAAGAACGTGTAAGCTCCCTCCGTCTGATCCCCTTCTCTTTCTCTGTGTGTTTTGCAGGTTCTAACCGAAACTCAATGAAGAGCTCGAAGATCTCAGAGTTCGTTCGCGGCGGCGCACCTAATTCTCCAGAAAACTCCAATCCCCCCCTTTCTTCTGTCCTTCCTTTTAGTTCTTATAGGCTTAGGGTTTTAATTCAGATTAGGACATATTAGATTTTGGATTCAATTAGAGATTTGATTCAGTTGTAAATTAGGAATTAACGATTTGTAATTGATTCCAGTTTTGATTTAATAAAATTTGTTTGATTTTTTATGTTAAGATTTGGTTTCTGTTTACTGAAGATTTGATTCAATTTCTTTGATTCTGAGATTTGATTCGTTTTGTCAAAGATTCATGGGCCTTGGTTTAGATGGAGATTAGGGTTTGGCTGTTGTTGGAGATGGTGGCCGCCGTTAGGGTTTGGCTGGGTTTGTTTGATGTCTGCGGCGCTGAAGGAGATGATGAATAGTGGCCGGGTCGGTTTGACCCGGTCCACTCCCTTGGTGACCCACGCGTTTCATTTAGGGCCCGATCCTGCTAGTGTACCCTGGCCCATCAATAACATTCCTAAATACTAACACTAATAGTACTTAACACTAATTTTAAGACTGATAATAATAATATTAATCCTAATCCATAATAGTCCTAATAATAATTCCTAATATCTACGTAAATAATAATAATCTTAAGATTAAAAAACTAATTATTTTAAAACTCAAATGAATATTTAAACCTAATACTAATATAACCAATAATTCTAAACTAACCAAATAATATTTATTTAAACTATTAATCCTAATACTAATCTTAATTAATAGTTAAAATTAATAATGCTAATAATCTTATAGTTAGTAACAATAATATTTGATAAAATGATTACTTGAAACAAATGGGCCCAAAACAAATTGGATCTCAAATTTTTGCTGTTCACACCTCCATTTTACTTCAACTAATTTATAAGGGAGTTTTATAAGAGAGCGAGTTTAATAATAGATATATTAAACCCTATGGCTCCTAATTTTTAACGCCCTTATTAAGTTGGCAGATGCAAGTTATAACGGGTAAATTTTGGGGTATGACAGCTGCCCCTATTTAATTATCTTGGATTGAATGGCGTGAGAATACGCAGGTCTCACGCTTTTCGTATCGAAGAGTTATTAAATAATGGAATACCCCTAAATTTACCCTGTACTCGTGTGTGTGAGGAGAGAAGCGTCCTGCTAAAGCCTGAGACTTACATAGCGAGGACTCGCAGTCAGTTGTGTAAAAGATTGTTTTTGCATATGTATCATGTGTATGCATATGTGTTAGAACAAGATTTGTTCTTATCAATTATCTTAGTTTTGATGATAACAATAATATGAATTTTGCTTAAGATAATATGGTACTCTAATCCAATGCAATTTCCCTTTCAGGAAATATATATAAAGAGTACGCATAATTCAGCGCTCAGAAGATGTGTCTCAAATGGTTCAGCATGCAACATCAGAACATGGTCTGGCAAGACATCAGAAGATGGTCGAAGCAGAATCAGAACATGGGTCTATGGAAGCATCAGAAGAACATGAGATCAGAAGCACTGAAGATCAGAAGATGGTATCACGCTCAGAAGCACTTCAAGGTCAGAAGATCAGAAGATGCTTTGCACCAAGCTGTTTGACTCTGATGATATTCAAACGTCGTATTCACAAACATCAGATCAGAAGGAAGTACACGTGGCAGACTACGCTGACTGACAAAAGGAACGTTAAAGCTACTAAAGGCTACGTCAGTAGACACAGCGTGAACAAGGCTCGAGGTAGTTGACAAAAGCGTATAACATTAAATGCAAAGCTGTACGGAACACGCAAAGCATTAAATGCATTCAACGGTCATCTTCTCAACGCCTATAAATATGAAGTTCTGATGAGAAGCAAGGTTAACGATTCTGCACAAAATCAACTTATATCAAACTTGCTGAAACGCTGTTCAAATCTAAACTCAGAATCTTCATCTTCATCAAAGCTCACTACATTGCTGTTGTAATATCTTAGTGAGAATAAGCTTAAATTGTAAGAGAAATATCACAGTTGTGATTATCGCTTTTAAGAAGCATTTGTAAACTCTTGAATAGATTACATTAAGTTGTAAGGAACTAGAGTGATCAGTTGATCAGTATACTCTAGGAAGTCTTAGCAGTTGGCTGAGCAGGAAGTCTTGGCAGTTGGCTGAGCAGGAAGTCTTGGCAGTTGGCTGAGCAGAAAGTCTTAGGAGTGAACTAAGCCTAGAGTGATCGTGTTGATCAGTAGACTCTAGAAAAAGTCTTAG
Organism: Vicia villosa; assembly: GCF_029867415.1. Taxonomy (NCBI): domain Eukaryota; kingdom Viridiplantae; phylum Streptophyta; class Magnoliopsida; order Fabales; family Fabaceae; genus Vicia; species Vicia villosa. The sequence continues at coordinate 81,432,894 of NC_081183.1, forward strand.
GAGTGAACTAAGCAGTTGTTCCTGGAGTGATCAGGTTGTGATCAGAAGACTCTGGAAGACTTAGTTGCGGCTAAGTGGAAAACCATTGTAATCCGTGCGATTAGTGGATTAAATCCTCAGTTGAGGTAAATCATCTCTGCGGGGGTGGACTGGAGTAGCTTCGTTAACAGCGAACCAGGATAAAAATAATTGTGCAATTTATTTTTATTGTCCAAGATTTAAAGTCACACTTATTCAATCCCCCCCTTTCTAAGTGTTTTTCTATCCTTCAATATGATCCTATTGTTAGTACAATGTACATGTGTGAATGCTTATGCATGAAAATGTTGCGTGTATGCACCTGAGTATGCATGTATGTGTGGTGTCGTTTTCTTTACCTCCCCGTTTCACTTGGGAGGACGGCACGCTAAACCCTTCACGCGAAATTTGGAAGGAGAATGCGCCCGTGGTGGGATGAATTTTGTTTCAGTTCTTCCTACGATATCACACGAACTTTCTTATTGGTCCTACGAGTAGGAAAGGGAAAAAAAGATCTCAACTAAACCCTAGGAGTTTGCTAAGTGTGGGGATTTCACCTAGACTAGAAATTCTGGAGTCCGGGGGGTCGGTTATACATAGGGAAGTGTTTAAACACCCTACATATCTGTAGTACTCTACAGGAACCTTCTCTGTGTCATTGTGATTGTGTTTATTGCTAAAGATTGGGAAAGTTTCTCCTTTGTGTTAGGAGAAGGAATTGAATTGATTAAAGAAAGACAGACAGACAAACTGACTATTTTTGGTATTTTATTAGCTCGCTGAGATTCCTTGTGAACCTCATGCCTACATATCCCTAGTGGAAGTCAGAGCTTAATGTAGTTCGGGGAACTAACTAGGGAAATTAATTGTTTTTGGTGCCTTGCTTGAAGCTCAAGGTTGAAGCTTTGAATTTAATCTCTGTTTACAGTAAAGAGACATGAAATCATCTTTATAGAGAGGTATTTGTACTATTCTACCACAAACATTTAAAAGAGTGACAGAATAACTGAATTCATTTCATTCAAGAGGGGGACCTTACTTGTGTATGTGCAAGTATACCAGTCAAATGCCTCTTAAATGAAAGAAAGATGCTCATCCAAATTAGGGAAAGTTACCACATGTCTGGGTTTTACTGCCAGCTCATGCCTTTCAAAATCCTAAATGGGAGACTTGATTAAAATTGAAATTGAAATGTTTGTTTGTTTGAATGTGGTAGAGTAGTAAAAATATCTCTCTATAGAGATAAACTATGTCTATCTACTGTATAAAAGATTTGACTTTAGCTGGCTTGTATGAGGCCCAAGCTTGAGGCTTTTTGATTGATTAATTAATATATTGACTCTGGGAGATGACTCCATTGGGGATTAATTACAGGATATTTTTGTGTTCTGTACAAAGCCCAGAATTGAGGCTGACTCTATTTGGAGAGTGTTTATTTTGATGGATTTTTATTTGGTGTTCTGTACAAAGCCCAGAATTGAGGCTGACTCTAGCTAGAAAAAAAACATTATTTTCTGCCTTGTACAAAGCCCAAGGTTGTGGCTGACTCTTAAATAAACTGAGTATGGATGACTCTATGGGGAAAAGATCCTAGGTGTTAGGAATCTTTGACTCATGAAATATGGTTTGATCTGCCTTGTACAAAGCCCAAGGTTGTGGCTATTGGATGATGAAGAACTCACTGGGGAGACTCTATTATCTGCCTTGTACAATGCCCAAGGTTGAGGCTGACTCTTGACAGGGGAGTTTTATTGTTTGGTGCCTTGTATGAAGCCCAAGGTTGAGGCTAACTGTTTTTGTTGATTTTGACTCTACTGAGGAGATTTTATTTATTAAAAGACTGTTTTTCTTTGGAAGCTAACCCTTTCCAGGGATTTTGACTCAGCTGGAGAAATTGTCTGTTAAAAGACTGATTTTATCATGTTTTTGGAGGCTGACCCTTTCCAGGGGTTTTGACTCTTTTTTTTGGGGAAATTATCTCCTAAGAGAATGAATATTTGGTTTTGAAAGACTGATGTTGGAGGCTAACCCTTTCCAGGGGTTTTGATATTTTAAACAGATTTTTATTAATTGACTTTGGAGGCTAACCCTTTCCAGGGAATTTATAAAAATGAAGGAATGATTTTAATTGACTTTGGAGGCTAACCCTTTCCAGGGAATTTATAAAAATGATGGCAGAAAGATTATCTAGTGGAGACTTCTTGTTTAAAGCCCAAGATGAAGGCTGACACATGCTGAGGATGATCAAACATGGATCCTAGACTCTGCTAAGGAAAATTGATGAAGATAAGGGTGACAGAGACTGTCCATGTCTCTCATTCCAAAAGGTGTACTCAATGTGAAATTGAGACAAACTTGGCTTGTTAAAAGTCTGGTTTAAATTGGAAGAAACTCACCAGGGTAGGCTAAAAGGTGACTAAAGACCTGTTCCTATGTTTATAAGAAACCTGATGGGTCCTTGTATACAAGCTCAAGAGGAAGCTGGAAATGCTTTTAAGAAGCCTGTGGGTCCTTGTACAAAGCCCAAGAGGAGGCTAATCGAGGGTCCTTGTTATAGCACAAGAGAAAGCTATGTGGTTTTGAACTTATTTTGGCTCTAAGCAAATGGGTAAGAGGTTTCACCGGGAATAATTCCTCTTTGGGTGGATGTGTCCTATTATTTTTGGATTCTAAGGTTTTTGCCAAGATGTTTCACCGGGAATAATTCATCTTGGGGGTTTGAACTACAGATCTCTAATTAGGAAAGAGCCTTCACCGGGAAGACATTCTCAATCCTAGGCCATATTCCTATAATATATATATATGGTTTAACTGTCCTAGGGTTTATACTCAAACGTAGTTCTAAACTAATATATATATGTACAGTTCTATATTTGACAGTAATTTAAATAAAGACTGTAAATGGAAAGCTTGTAAAGCCTAACCTGGATGGAGTGGAGGCCTTTGAAGAAGTATGTACAAAGCCTTACCAGTAATTGATGGATAACAGTTGAATATATATATGATAAACAGTTAATGGTTTTTTTGAAAACAGAAGAAGTGAAGATGGACAAAGGTCACATAGGTATCTGAAGAGTTTCACCGGGAATAATGCCCTTCAAATACCAGAAGAATGTTTTGAAAACAGAAAGAAGATTTTGAAAATACAGTTTTGAAAACAAGCTAAGAAGAGAAGGTTTTTGGGACTTACACTCTATTAGAGGCCCAGTACTTTACAATACTGGTTATGACAGTAATTTTTGAAAAGAATGATTTGAAATGATATAAGGTTTCGTTGTTTGAAAACCTTAATCATTTGATTTAATCAGAGATTGAAAAAAAAACAGTTTTGAGAATTGACAAAAGTCAACTTAATTAAGGTAAAAATAAAGATTTTACCTAATTAAGACCTAAACAATTAGGGTTTTATCATAAAATTGTTCACACAAATAATTAGGTTAAAACAAAATGAAAATATACATTTAAAGTATTTAAGAAAACACTTAAAATATACTATTTTAAACCTAATAAAAATATAAGAAATAAATAATATTTTTATGATTTTTTTGATTATTCCCAAAATAGATATATTAAATGACAAGTGTGTGAAAAATGAAGTAAAAATGTATTTATTTGATAGGTTAAATAATTGTGTAAAGTTGATAAAAAAATGAAGAAAAATAGTAGTAAAAAAAATGGTTTGGTCTCACCAAGGGTTGAACTCACGCCCTCTTGGTTACCAAACAAAACAAATACCAACTGGGCCACGCGCGTGGCCTGTTTAAGGAAAGAGCCCATATGATTATATGTGAAAGCAAGGCATTAAATGAGTTGAAAAAATAAAATGAACAAAAGGTCTGAGGGGGGGATCGAACCCCAGACCTAAGGCAAGGCAAGGCTTTTGGACGCGCGCTGTAACCATTGGGACACTACGATGAATTCGTAGATAACATACCCATCATTCAAAATAAAATAAACTTAAATCTGGGAAATTCAAAAAAATGGCGCCACCATCTTCATCTTCAACCTCAAGCTTCAGATTTTTGAATTTGCTATCTCCTTCGTTTCTCAACCAAACTTAAAGATGTAAACATGGATTTTGCTCGTTTTTGGACGAGGATTATGATGGTGTCCTTTAATTTCATTTATTCTAAGTGTAACATAAAATTCGCAAGCATGAACACTAAGAACCCTAAAACTAAAATTAAATATGAAATGCTATATATGCATGTTTTGATGCAATTGATTGAGGGCTAATGATCTATGAAGGTGCAGAAACCAACTGGTAACTTCATTTTTAATTTATCATGCGTAAATCATAGAGTTTGAAGTTTTGGAAACTTACCTGAAAAATGAAGATCTGGCTCTGATCAAAGTGTGTTGCAGAGTTGTTGCAACGATCCAGATAGCTTCAGTGATCCTCCTGGAAGGTGTTGAGATGCTTAGCTTGGACTGAAAGTACCCAGAACCTCTTGCTCGACCCCAACTGCAACAGCTCCAAGTGAGAGGTGCAGATGATGATTCCTCACTCACAGAAGTGTTTCAGAGGTCTGGATCACCTCCAAATGACTCCCCTAATGTGTTTGAATACTTAATTCCAAAGGAAGAGCTTTGGTTTGAAGAATCCGAGTCTTCTTGCCAAAGAACCTTTGAAAACCTTAAGTATGAAGAAAGAAGAGAGAAAGCAAGGATTCTGTTGCTTTGGTGTGTTTTTCTACTGAAGTATGCCCTCCTATTTATAGGCATATGAATGCAGATCAATTGGCTGTGGTGAGCTTGCTTAATGAAAGAAGTTTGGTTTCTTAAGCATGAAGGAAGTTTGCAAATATCTCTTATGCAATGATGAGAATTTTGATTCCTTTTGATCAATCCCCTAGCCCTCAATTTTGCTTGATCTTAGGGGACAATTCTGAGACAGAAATGAACTCTAATTGGTTGGTGAGAAGATTCCTTGGGTGATTCATCAATTTGCCATAAATTCACAAATGTAATCATTACATAATCACATGTTCTTGTTTTAGGAATCTTCTTCAATTATCATGGCATGGTAAAAATGAATGCATGGTATGTTTTCAGATGTGTTATGGGTCGTGTAGCATCCATATTTGAGGTCATGTGCACAAAATTTCAAAGTTCCAAAATGATGCATGACCTATAATTTCACTTCATGAGGCCAACTTTGAACAAGCATAACTCTTAGCTCAAAATGAATTTGGAGAAGGTTGAACACAATTTGGAAAGCCCTAAACATCTACTTCAAATCATTAGTTTGGAGTTTCTTCAGAATCCTTTGGCAAATTTGTGAAAAATGAGGCCAAAGTTGGAAGAAAACTAGGTTAAAACACTTAGAAAAATTTCTAAGTGTTTATGACCTAAAACTCCAAAATTTCCAAAACTCTTAAATGATTGATCTTTTGAAAAAAGTTCCTTTGTAAGATGTTGTTTTATTTTGCAAGATCTACAACTTTCATGTTGGAAGTTTTTTGAGTTGTGTAGGTGAAATTTTGAGTTCTCACAGTGCCCTCAAAAACCCTAATTCCCGACTTTTTGCTCCTTGGTGAATTTCTTTGAATTTCTTTGGTCAAATGACTTTAATATCCATATATTGATGATATTGATCCTTGAAAGTCATGGTTTGACCAAAAATCTTAAAAGTCAATGGTGATCCCATACAGTTGACTTTTTTCCAAATATGGTGAGATTTGGACTTTTGTGTAGAATCAAGATCTTCTCCTCAAATGAATGATGTAAATGGATTATATTGAGGTAGTAGAGGTTCTTGAATCATGTCTTGAGTTTTAGATCCATGCCCTGATTAAAAGTCAACCATCCTGGTGAATTAGGTCAAAAACCCTAATTGTTGACTATATGAAAATAATGACTGTAGACTTTGAATTGAGGTGTGATGTCCAGTGGATCTTGTCATATGAGCTATTTGAAGATGATTGATGTCTTTGAATGATCCCCTGGGGCTTTTTAGGGTTTCCCAAAGGTGATCCCTGATTTTAGTCCTTGATAGGCTAAAAAACCCTAGTCTGGTGACCTGAGTAAACCTGTACTTAGATGACTGGGTGTCTAATCAATCATAGATGAAATAATGAAGCTCTTGAGTCTTATGATTGTATTAGAGACTAATCCTTCTATTGATTGATCCTTTGCCTGAGCTTTCTGGTCTTTGAACACCCTTGATTGAATGTCAAACTGCTCTGGGTACTTACTTTGACTTGATGAAAATCCTGAAGATATGTCATCTCAGGGGGGGTCAAAAATTAGGGTATGACAGATGCCCCTATTTAAGTTTCTTTTATCTGGAGGGAGAGAGATTGATATCTCGATCTCTCCTGCGTAAAAGAGACTTAAATATCGAGGAATGCCCGAATTTTGGGCGCTCCTGAGATGTGGTAATTGATAAAATCTTTGCATGACTTTGATCCCGTTGTCGCACTCGGCGGGGATGAGGAGACAAACTCCTGTAGAAACACTTGATGTGGATTCTGGTGAATGGATGGCAATGTAGGATGCGCAATCCATCTTCTTTAACTAAGTGTTGACACTTAGAAAAAGGTAAACAACCTCCCCTTTGTTTCGGATGTCCATATCTCGAAACTGGTCTCAGTTGTGTTTTGGACAATATCTCAGATAAAGAGAAAATCTCCAAAGGTTTGTTTCCTCATCAAACTTCTTACCAGCACTTGGAGGTAAGATACCATTTGACGGTAAATAAAGAAACTTCAAAGGTTTGTTTCCTCATCAAACTTCTTACCAGCACTTGGAGGTAAGATACCATTTGACGGTAAATAAAGAAACTTCAAGGTTTGTTTCCTCATCAAACTTCTTACCAGCACTGGGAGGTAAGATACCATTTGATGGTAATAAACAAACTTCAAAGGTTGTTTCCTCATCAAACTTCTTACCAGCACTTGGAGGTAAGATACCATTTGATGGTAGTAAAGAAACTTCAAAGGTTGTTTCCTCATCAAACTTCTCATCAGCACTTGGAGATGAGATACCATTTGACGGTAATAAAGAAACTTCAAAGGTTGTTTCCTCATCAAACTTCTTACCAGCACTTGGAGGTAAGATACCATTTGACGGTAATAAAGAAACTTCAAAGGTTGTTTCCTCATCAAACTTCTCATCAGCACTTGGAGATGAGATACCATTTGACGGTAATAAAGAAACTTCAAAGGTTGTTTCCTCATCAAACTTCTTACCAGCACTTGGAGGTAAGATACCATTTGATGGTAATAAAGAAACTTCAAGGGTTTGTTTCCTCATCAAACTTCTTACCAGCACTTGGAGGTAAGATACCATTTGACGGTTATAAAGAAACTTCACCATCTTCCCTTTTGACTTGGCATCTCTGAAAGATTGTCATATGGGCCCGCGCTCTTTTGAGGGGCTAATGACTTTGTTTGAAGGCGGACGAGCTGTTTTCGGGGTGAAAACCAACATTTATTGTCCTCCTGAATGTTTAACAGACAAACTGTCTTTCCTTGAGGAAAGACTACCATTTGTTGACTCCGCTGGAGATCATGAACTGTTAGACGCTGGCCTTAGGATCTAGAGGGGGGGTGAATAGATCGTTCACAGTTTTACGGATTTAAACGACTTTTCAGCGGAAGTGATTCTGAATCGACTCGCGTCTATTCCAAACCACTATCGAAACGATTATATATGTGTTTAAAAACCAATCAAAGACTTGAAGTAAATGATAAGAGTATATGTTGCAGAATCAAGGCGTTTCTCTTGTTGAAAATCAGATTAACTTTTTGTATGATGGACAATGTTTGCAATGCAGTAAGAGTGATAGAAACAATTATACAAACACTTGGTGATAATGATCAAATTGAAGGTAATTCAATGTGTGATGGATTGTGATGTTTATGTACGTTCTTAGTTCACAATCTTAACACTCGAATCGTTGATCAATTTGCTATTACAACCAAATATGAACAGAATGTAAATGAGAAAGTAAAAGCAACAAGAACACGATATTTGTTTAGGCAGTTCGTCGATCGTCCTCGCTACGACTACGTCTGCCCCCAATTCCAAACTGAAATTGGGTAATCTTTCATTAATGTTGAAAGTAGTATATACAAAGAAGATAACAAAGCGATAAACGATAAACCAATTATGTCGATCCTTTGAATATTCTTCCCCCTTAATCTTGAGCAAGATCAAGGTTATCCAAGAGCTTCACTTTGATTCCCTTCTGCAGTGTCTTGATTCCTTGAACTCCCCGTTCCTCAATCGTTACACTCAGCCGAATCCTCAATGAACGCCTCTTGATAAAAACCCCCAAGAACCACCCGTCGTGGAGGACAAAACCCGCAGATTTTATTCACCAACAAACCCCACAAACCTTCACCCACTAGGAATCTTCAATTCCGTTCCATGGACGTTATCGAACTCATCACTAACCCACAACGCAAGAATGATTATGTGTAATTGTGTTGGAGATGATGAAGAACGAAGATGAGAAGCGTTTGTGTATCTTTCAGTCGTTGGTGTTCTTTGAATAATTACCCTTGGACAATATATATGATAGCTTAACAGTTGGAGATGAGAGAAACATAATTTTTGGCATTCTTGATCGGTTAGGTCGACCTCTTGTAGGGGTTAGGTCGACCTAGCAGTGCTTGCTGAAGTTTGCTCCCAGTTAGGTCGACCTGTTGAAGGAGTAGGTCGACCAGAATCTTCTTCTGATGCGTTCTGGGAACATTTTCTCAGATTAGGTCGACCTAGTTGTTATGTAGGTCGACCTAGCAGACTGATATGAAGATTTCTTCATTTTACGTCGACCTAAATGGTCTGTGAGTCGACCTAGCAGCAGTATATGGCTTTTTCTTCATTTTAGGTCGACCTGGGTTGTCAGTAGGTCGACCTAACTGCTGATTTTCTGCATTTTTCTTGTTCAGCTTGTGTTGAGTCGACCTTTATGCATAGTAGATCATCCTGTGCTTTCATGAGTGATTAAATGCTTTGCTTTTCCGATTCCTCCTTGTTGTTTGGATGCTCATTTGAGTTTGCCATAAATCAAAAACATCTTAGAGTGTAATCTTGTATTCACATACTCCCCCTTTTTGATGATGGCAAACCAATAGTCAAAGGCTTTGGTAGTAAGTGACACAGACTCAACAAGGCTCCCCCGTACATCCAGCATCTATTTCTCAACCAAGCAATCTCTCCACAAAGCTCCCCCGTACACTCAGCATCTATTGTATCTATCTCCCCCTTTGACAACATCAAAAAGAGAAATAAAGAAAACAGAGTAGGAAAGTAACAAGAGAACCATAGATAACAATGCTAGCATGTACAGTATAGTAGATAAAAGGTAGTTAGTGATAGCATGAGACACATATGTGAGCAAGAGCAATTTTTATGCATGAAGTCACTATAAGCATGTTAATTGATAGCATATTATAGTATCAATAATATTTTTGGAAGTGAACAACAATTACGTTACCGCTTTTTCAATATGACGCCTGGCTTGATGATGAACTACCTTTACGCTAAGAAGAATGTTAGCAAGAGAAATATATATATATACATAAAGTAAAGAAATAATATTAAGAGAAAACAAACGTAATTAGCCCAAATTAGAGATATCGAGTATCCCTAATTCCCTACGAATGTTGAAGTATTGCTCCGTTGCTAGAGGTTTGGTGAAGATGTCAGCTAGTTGCTTCTTGCTTTCTACATGTTCAAAAGTAACGTCTCCTTTCTCTACATGATCTCGTAGAAAGTGATGTCTTATTTCAATATGTTTGGTACGTGAGTGTAAGACAGGATTTTTACTCAAGTTTATGGCGCTTGTGTTGTCGCACATGATAGGTATGCGATCAAGCTTAATACCAAAGTCAAGAAGTTGTTGCTTGAGCCATAATATTTGTGCACAGCAGCTTCCAGCAGCTACATATTCTGCCTCAGCAGTGGATAATGCAACCGATACTTGTTTCTTACTATGCCAACTTATCAATGAGTTTGAGAATAGATGACACGTTCCACTAGTGCTTTTTCTATCGGATTTGCAGCTAGCAAAATCTGAATCGGAGAATCCTACCAAATGACACTCATTTCCTTTTGGATACCATAGGCCATATGTAGTAGTTCCACGTAAGTATCGCAGAATTCTTTTGACAGCTTTCAAGTGAGATTCTTTTGGACAGGATTGATATCTTGCACACATACACACGCTAAACATAATGTCTGGTCTTGAGGCAGTAAGATACAATAGTGAACCTATCATACCTCGGTATAATTTCACGTCAACCTCTTTACCTTTCTCATCTTTGTCTAGATTAGTATTTGTTGCCATAGGTGTGTCAATTTCCTTTGCTTCACTCATTCCAAATCTTTTGAGCAGCTCCGTACAATATTTAGTTTGATTCACAAACGTTCCATGACTAAGTTGCTTGATTTGTAGGCCAAGGAAGAAATTTAGCTCACCCATGAGACTCATCTCAAATTCACTCTGCATAAGCTTAGAAAAGTCTTTGACAAGTTTTGCATTAGTCGACCCAAATATAATATCATCTACATAAATTTGGACTAAGAGAATATCCTTATCTTTTCTTTTAATAAAGAGAGTAGTGTCAACTTTACCTCTAGAGTACCCTTGACTAAGGAGAAATTTGCTCAAACGTTCGTACCAAGCCCGAGGGGCTTGTTTAAGACCGTATAGAGCACGTTTCAGCTTATAGACATGAGTTGGATACATGTAATTCTCAAAGCCGGGTGGCTGAGCAATATAGACTTCTTCATTTATATAGCCATTTAGAAAGGCACTCTTAACATCCATTTGGAATAGTTTGAAGTCTTTAGAACAAGCATAAGCAAGTAAGAGGCGAATAGCTTCGAGACGTGCTACAAGAGCGTATGTCTCTTCATAATCAATACCTTCCTCTTGATTATAACCTTGGGCAACTAATCTAGCTTTGTTTCTAGTAATAACACCGTTTTCATCAAGTTTGTTACGAAAAACCCATCTAGTGCCTATTACTTGATGATCTCCCGGATGAGGGACTAAGTCCCAAACATCATTCCGTTTAAATTGGTTTAATTCTTCTTGCATGGCCATTAGCCAATGCTCATCAAGTAATGCATCCTTAGCGTTTTTCGGCTCAACTTGTGAAACAAAAGCAAAATGATGACAGAAGTTACTTATCTTTGAGCGTGTTGTAACGCCCCTTGAGATGTCTCCTATTATATTGTCAATTGGATGGTCTTTCACATTTGTCCAGGCCTTGGGAAGTTCTTCATTGTTTGAGATGCTTTCTTTTTCATTTTCATTATGAGACTCATCTTTCTCTCTCTCTCAGCATCTTTCTTTACAATACTTTCATTCTCATCTTCCTTATCCTTGACAATGTCTTCAGTGGATGGACCTGCACCATTAAATGAAAGACCTTTCTCGACATATTTTGCATAAGATTCATCAAAAGAAACGTGTACTGACTCTTCTACTATAAGTAATCTCTTATTATATATCCGATATGCTTTGCTGGATTGTGAGTAACCAAGGAATATGCCCTCATCAGCTTTAGCATCGAATTTGCCAAGATTATCCTTACCATTGTTCAAAACAAAACACTTGCAACCGAATACATGGAGATGAGATACATTTGGTTTTCTACCTTTTAGTAATTCATAGGGAGTTTTGTTCAGTATAGGACGTATTATTATCCTATTTAAAACATAACATGCTGTACTAATCGCGTCAGCCCAGAAATACTTTGGTAAATTACTCTCATTTAGCATTGTTATTGCCAGCTCCTCTAGAACCCGATTTTTACGTTCAACTACTCCGTTTTGTTGAGGTGTTCTAGGAGCTGAAAAGTTATGCTCAATTCCATGTTTATCACAGTATTTTTCAAAAAGAATGTTTTCAAACTCTCCACCGTGATCACTTCGAATTGCAACTATTTTGTTGTTCATTTTGTTTTGACATAATCTTGCAAATTGTGTGAAAGCTGGAAAAGTTTGATCCTTACTAGGTAGAAAGATTGTCCAACAAAATCTCGAGTAATCATCGACAATGACAAAACCATAGGTGTTTCCACCTATGCTTTTAGTCCTTGAAGGGCCAAAGAGATCCATGTGAAGTAGTTCAAGGGGGCGTGATGTTGAAACCACGTTCTTTGATTTAAAAGAGATTTTTGTTTGCTTTCCCTTTTGACAAGCATCACATAGATGATCTTTTGAAAACTTCATTTTGGGTAAGCCGATTACTAAATCTTTTGAGACAACTTTATTTAGTAAGTCAAAATTTATGTGGGCGAGACGTCTATGCCAAAGCCATGAGTCATCGCTTAGAGCAACTAGACACTTGGTACTAGACTTAGATACCTCATCCAAGTTTAGCATGTAGATGTTGTTTACTCTTAAGCCCTTAAACATAATGTCTCTTTTCTTAGTATGTTCTATTGTGCATCCAGAATTTGTAAACATTACTTTAAAATCTTTGTCGCACAATTGACTTATACTTAAAAGATTATGTTTAAGACCTTCTACTAGCAGCACATCAGTTATAGTAGTGGTAGAAGGGTTACCTACACTTCCTTTACCAAGTATGGCTCCCCGATTGTTATCTCCATAGGTGACATACCCCTTCTTCTTTGCTTGAAACTCAACGAAAAGAGATAGGTCTCCAGTCATGTGTCTTGAACATCCACTATCAAGGAACCACAACCTTTCGGCAATGTCAAGACACTTTTCAGCTTTCTTTTTCTTGTGTTGATGAGCCATGAAACATAGGTTTGCTGATTCTTCTTCATCGCTTGATGAGCTTTCACTAGATGAATCACTTTCCCATGCTATGTAGGCCTTTTTTAGATTTGTTATGACCTTTGCTTTGGTTCTTCTCCTTCTCTTTCTTAAGGTAAGGACAATCCGGTTTGTAGTGACCGACTTTCCCACAATTGAAGCAAAGACCTTTGATTTTTCCCTTGTTGTCGTCATCTTGTTTGAACATGTTTGATTGCTTTCTATAGTTGATCAAGCCTTTGTCAGAATGTTTTGCTCCATTTTTCTTTAGATATTTGTTGTATCTTCGCACAAACAGTCCCATTTCCTCATCATCGGAGTCTTCGTCATCACTTGTGTCACTATCCTTTGGCTCTCGTTTTGAGGTCTTGGAGCTCGAAGCTTTTAGAGCTATTGACTTCTTCTCTACCTCTTTCTCCATGTTCTTTTCTTTCTTTGTCCTTTTCTCATGCATGTCAAGACATTTAAGATGCTGTTCATGTTCCTCTAGTTTACCAAAAAGAGTGGTAATGTCTAAAGTGTTGAGATCATTTGCTTCCTTAATTGCTGTAACTTTGGGTTGCCATTCCCTGTTCAAACACCTTAAGATTTTGTTAGTAGCAACTGCATTGGAAACAGGTCTATCAAGAGAATTTAATCGATTTTTCAGGTGAACGAATCTTTTCTGCATGCTTTCGATGGTTTCACCATCTTCCATGTGGAAAAGTTCGAACTCTTGAGTTAGCGTATTGATCCTAGCTAGTTTGACATCATCCGTTCCCTCGTGGGCAACTTGCAATGTGTCCCACATAGCTTTAGCTGATCTACAATGGGAAACGCGATAGTATTCATCAACTCCTAGAGCTGAGATTAGAATGTTTCTCGCTTTCCAATCGTATGCATATCTCTTTTCATCTTCAGCATTCCAAGTATCTTCTGGTTTTGGAACAACTGCACTAGCTGCATTTGTCATGGTGATCTGAAATGGACCATTGACAATAGCTGTCCAGATGTTCCTATCAATTGCATTGATATGGACACACATACAATCCTTCCAATAGCCGTAGTTTTCGCCGTTGAAAACTGGAGCTCTATTATGAGCCCCTTTAGGTCCTGAAGCCATCTTTCCAATAAGTGTTTCACGTAGCACGGAATAAACCAGAGCTCTTGATGCCACTTGTTAGACGCTGGCCTTAGGATCTAGAGGGGGGGGGGGGGTGAATAGATCGTTCACAGTTTTACGGATTTAAACGACTTTTCAGCGGAAGTGATTCTGAATCGACTCGCGTCTATTCCGAACCACTATCGAAACGATTATATATGTGTTTAAAAACCAGTCAAAGACTTGAAGTAAATGATAAGAGTATATGTTGCAGAATCAAGGCGTTTCTCTTGTTGAAAATCAGATTAACTTTTTGTATGATGGACAATGTTTGCAATGCAGTAAGAGTGATAGAAACAATTATACAAACACTTGGTGATAATGATCAAATTGAAGGTAATTCAATGTGTGATGGATTGTGATGTTTATGTACGTTCTTAGTTCACAATCTTAACACTCGAATCGTTGATCAATTTGCTATTACAACCAAATATGAACAGAATGTAAATGAGAAAGTAAAAGCAACAAGAACACGATATTTGTTTAGGCAGTTCGTCGATCGTCCTCGCTACGACTACGTCTGCCCCCAATTCCAAACTGAAATTGGGTAATCTTTCATTAATGTTGAAAGTAGTATATACAAAGAAGATAACAAAGCGATAAACGATAAACCAATTATGTCGATCCTTTGAATATTCTTCCCCCTTAATCTTGAGCAAGATCAAGGTTATCCAAGAGCTTCACTTTGATTCCCTTCTGCAGTGTCTTGATTCCTTGAACTCCCCGTTCCTCAATCGTTACACTCAGCCGAATCCTCAATGAACGCCTCTTGATAAAAACCCCCAAGAACCACCCGTCGTGGAGGACAAAACCCGCAGATTTTATTCACCAACAAACCCCACAAACCTTCACCCACTAGGAATCTTCAATTCCGTTCCATGGACGTTATCGAACTCATCACTAACCCACAACGCAAGAATGATTATGTGTAATTGTGTTGGAGATGATGAAGAACGAAGATGAGAAGCGTTTGTGTATCTTTCAGTCGTTGGTGTTCTTTGAATAATTACCCTTGGACAATATATATGATAGCTTAACAGTTGGAGATGAGAGAAACAGAATTTTTGGCATTCTTGATCGGTTAGGTCGACCTCTTGTAGGGGTTAGGTCGACCTAGCAGTGCTTGCTGAAGTTTGCTCCCAGTTAGGTCGACCTGTTGAAGGAGTAGGTCGACCAGAATCTTCTTCTGATGCGTTCTGGGAACATTTTCTCAGATTAGGTCGACCTAGTTGTTATGTAGGTCGACCTAGCAGACTGATATGAAGATTTCTTCATTTTACGTCGACCTAAATGGTCTGTGAGTCGACCTAGCAGCAGTATATGGCTTTTTCTTCATTTTAGGTCGACCTGGGTTGTCAGTAGGTCGACCTAACTGCTGATTTTCTGCATTTTTCTTGTTCAGCTTGTGTTGAGTCGACCTTTATGCATAGTAGATCATCCTGTGCTTTCATGAGTGATTAAATGCTTTGCTTTTCCGATTCCTCCTTGTTGTTTGGATGCTCATTTGAGTTTGCCATAAATCAAAAACATCTTAGAGTGTAATCTTGTATTCACATACTCCCCCTTTTTGATGATGGCAAACCAGTAGTCAAAGGCTTTGGTAGTAAGTGACACAAACTCAACAAGGCTCCCCCGTACATCCAGCATCTATTTCTCAACCAAGCAATCTCTCCACAAAGCTCCCCCGTACACTCAGCATCTATTGTATCTATCTCCCCCTTTGACAACATCAAAAAGAGAAACAAAGAAAACAGAGTAGGAAAGTAACAAGAGAACCATAGATAACAATGCTAGCATGTACAGTATAGTAGATAAAAGGTAGTTAGTGATAGCATGAGACACATATGTGAGCAAGAGCAATTTTTATGCATGAAGTCACTATAAGCATGTTAATTGATAGCATATTATAGTATCAATAATATTTTTGGAAGTGAACAACAATTACGTTACCGCTTTTTCAATATGACGCCTGGCTTGATGATGAACTACCTTTACGCTAAGAAGAATGTTAGCAAGAGAAATATATATATACATAAAGTAAAGAAATAATATTAAGAGAAAACAAACGTAATTAGCCCAAATTAGAGATATCGAGTATCCCTAATTCCCTACGAATGTTGAAGTATTGCTCCGTTGCTAGAGGTTTGGTGAAGATGTCAGCTAGTTGCTTCTTGCTTTCTACATGTTCAAAAGTAACGTCTCCTTTCTCTACATGATCTCGTAGAAAGTGATGTCTTATTTCAATATGTTTGGTACGTGAGTGTAAGACAGGATTTTTACTCAAGTTTATGGCGCTTGTGTTGTCGCACATGATAGGTATGCGATCAAGCTTAATACCAAAGTCAAGAAGTTGTTGCTTGAGCCATAATATTTGTGCACAGCAGCTTCCAGCAGCTACATATTCTGCCTCAGCAGTGGATAATGAAACCGATACTTGTTTCTTACTATGCCAACTTATCAATGAGTTTGAGAATAGATGACACGTTCCACTAGTGCTTTTTCTATCGGATTTGCAGCCAGCAAAATCTGAATCGGAGAATCCTACCAAATGACACTCATTTCCTTTTGGATACCATAGGCCATATGTAGTAGTTCCACGTAAGTATCGCAGAATTCTTTTGACAGCTTTCAAGTGAGATTCTTTTGGACAGGATTGATATCTTGCACACATACACACGCTAAACATAATGTCTGGTCTTGAGGCAGTAAGATACAATAGTGAACCTATCATACCTCGGTATAATTTCACGTCAACCTCTTTACCTTTCTCATCTTTGTCTAGATTAGTATTTGTTGCCATAGGTGTGTCAATTTCCTTTGCTTCACTCATTCCAAATCTTTTGAGCAGCTCCGTACAATATTTAGTTTGATTCACAAACGTTCCATGACTAAGTTGCTTGATTTGTAGGCCAAGGAAGAAATTTAGCTCACCCATGAGACTCATCTCAAATTCACTCTGCATAAGCTTAGAAAAGTCTTTGACAAGTTTTGCATTAGTCGACCCAAATATAATATCATCTACATAAATTTGGACTAAGAGAATATCCTTATCTTTTCTTTTAATAAAGAGAGTAGTGTCAACTTTACCTCTAGAGTACCCTTGACTAAGGAGAAATTTGCTCAAACGTTCGTACCAAGCCCGAGGGGCTTGTTTAAGACCGTATAGAGCACGTTTCAGCTTATAGACATGAGTTGGATACATGTAATTCTCAAAGCCGGGTGGCTGAGCAATATAGACTTCTTCATTTATATAGCCATTTAGAAAGGCACTCTTAACATCCATTTGGAATAGTTTGAAGTCTTTAGAACAAGCATAAGCAAGTAAGAGGCGAATAGCTTCGAGACGTGCTACAAGAGCGTATGTCTCTTCATAATCAATACCTTCCTCTTGATTATAACCTTGGGCAACTAATCTAGCTTTGTTTCTAGTAATAACACCGTTTTCATCAAGTTTGTTACGAAAAACCCATCTAGTGCCTATTACTTGATGATCTCCCGGATGAGGGACTAAGTCCCAAACATCATTCCGTTTAAATTGGTTTAATTCTTCTTGCATGGCCATTAGCCAATGCTCATCAAGTAATGCATCCTTAGCGTTTTTCGGCTCAACTTGTGAAACAAAAGCAAAATGATGACAGAAGTTACTTATCTTTGAGCGTGTTGTAACGCCCCTTGAGATGTCTCCTATTATATTGTCAATTGGATGGTCTTTCACATTTGTCCAGGCCTTGGGAAGTTCTTCATTGTTTGAGATGCTTTCTTTTTCATTTTCATTGTGAGACTCATCTTTCTCTCTCTCAGCATCTTTCTTTACAATACTTTCATTCTCATCTTCCTTATCCTTGACAATGTCTTCAGTGGATGGACCTGCACCATTAAATGAAAGACCTTTCTCGACATATTTTGCATAAGATTCATCAAAAGAAACGTGTACTGACTCTTCTACTATAAGTAATCTCTTATTATATATCCGATATGCTTTGCTGGATTGTGAGTAACCAAGGAATATGCCCTCATCAGCTTTAGCATCGAATTTGCCAAGATTATCCTTACCATTGTTCAAAACAAAACACTTGCAACCGAATACATGGAGATGAGATACATTTGGTTTTCTACCTTTTAGTAATTCATAGGGAGTTTTGTTCAGTATAGGACGTATTATTATCCTATTTAAAACATAACATGCTGTACTAATCGCGTCAGCCCAGAAATACTTTGGTAAATTACTCTCATTTAGCATTGTTCTTGCCAGCTCCTCTAGAACCCGATTTTTACGTTCAACTACTCCGTTTTGTTGAGGTGTTCTAGGAGCTGAAAAGTTATGCTCAATTCCATGTTTATCACAGTATTTTTCAAAAAGAATGTTTTCAAACTCTCCACCGTGATCACTTCGAATTGCAACTATTTTGTTGTTCATTTTGTTTTGACATAATCTTGCAAATTGTGTGAAAGCTGGAAAAGTTTGATCCTTACTAGGTAGAAAGATTGTCCAACAAAATCTCGAGTAATCATCGACAATGACAAAACCATAGGTGTTTCCACCTGTGCTTTTAGTCCTTGAAGGGCCAAAGAGATCCATGTGAAGTAGTTCAAGGGGGCGTGATGTTGAAACCACGTTCTTTGATTTAAAAGATATTTTTGTTTGCTTTCCCTTTTGACAAGCATCACATAGATGATCTTTTGAAAACTTCATTTTGGGTAAGCCGATTACTAAATCTTTTGAGACAACTTTATTTAGTAAGTCAAAATTTATGTGGGCGAGACGTCTATGCCAAAGCCATGAGTCATCGCTTAGAGCAACTAGACACTTGGTACTAGACTTAGATACCTCATCCAAGTTTAGCATGTAGATGTTGTTTACTCTTAAGCCCTTAAACATAATGTCTCTTTTCTTAGTATGTTCTATTGTGCATCCAGAATTTGTAAACATTACTTTAAAATCTTTGTCGCACAATTGACTTATACTTAAAAGATTATGTTTAAGACCTTCTACTAGCAGCACATCAGTTATAGTAGTGGTAGAAGGGTTACCTACACTTCCTTTACCAAGTATGGCTCCCCGATTGTTATCTCCATAGGTGACATACCCCTTCTTCTTTGCTTGAAACTCAACGAAAAGAGATAGGTCTCCAGTCATGTGTCTTGAACATCCACTATCAAGGAACCACAACCTTTCGGCAATGTCAAGACACTTTTCAGCTTTCTTTTTCTTGTGTTGATGAGCCATGAAACATAGGTTTGCTGATTCTTCTTCATCGCTTGATGAGCTTTCACTAGATGAATCACTTTCCCATGCTATGTAGGCCTTTTTTAGATTTGTTATGACCTTTGC
Source organism: Vicia villosa (assembly GCF_029867415.1). NCBI lineage: Eukaryota > Viridiplantae > Streptophyta > Magnoliopsida > Fabales > Fabaceae > Vicia > Vicia villosa. The sequence goes on from NC_081183.1 coordinate 81,452,132, forward strand.
TTTGGTTCTTCTCCTTCTCTTTCTTAAGGTAAGGACAATCCGGTTTGTAGTGACCGGCTTTCCCACAATTGAAGCAAAGACCTTTGATTTTTCCCTTGTTGTCGTCATCTTGTTTGAACATGTTTGATTGCTTTCTATAGTTGATCAAGCCTTTGTCAGAATGTTTTGCTCCATTTTTCTTTAGATATTTGTTGTATCTTCGCACAAACAGTCCCATTTCCTCATCATCGGAGTCTTCGTCATCACTTGTGTCACTATCCTTTGGCTCTCGTTTTGAGGTCTTGGAGCTCGAAGCTTTTAGAGCTATTGACTTCTTCTCTACCTCTTTCTCCATGTTCTTTTCTTTCTTTGTCCTTTTCTCATGCATGTCAAGACATTTAAGATGCTGTTCATGTTCCTCTAGTTTACCAAAAAGAGTGGTAATGTCTAAAGTGTTGAGATCATTTGCTTCCTTAATTGCTGTAACTTTGGGTTGCCATTCCCTGTTCAAACACCTTAAGATTTTGTTAGTAGCAACTGCATTGGAAACAGGTCTATCAAGAGAATTTAATCGATTTTTCAGGTGAACGAATCTTTTCTGCATGCTTTCGATGGTTTCACCATCTTCCATGTGGAAAAGTTCGAACTCTTGAGTTAGCGTATTGATCCTAGCTAGTTTGACATCATCCGTTCCCTCGTGGGCAACTTGCAATGTGTCCCACATAGCTTTAGCTGATCTACAATGGGAAACGCGATAGTATTCATCAACTCCTAGAGCTGAGATTAGAATGTTTCTCGCTTTCCAATCGTATGCATATCTCTTTTCATCTTCAGCATTCCAAGTATCTTCTGGTTTTGGAACAACTGCACTAGCTGCATTTGTCATGGTGATCTGAAATGGACCATTGACAATAGCTGTCCAGATGTTCCTATCAATTGCATTGATATGGACACACATACAATCCTTCCAATAGCCGTAGTTTTTGCCGTTGAAAACTGGAGCTCTATTATGAGCCCCTTTAGGTCCGGAAGCCATCTTTCCAATAAGTGTTTCACGTAGCACGGAATAAACCAGAGCTCTTGATGCCACTTGTTAGACGCTGGCCTTAGGATCTAGAGGGGGGGGGTGAATAGATCGTTCACAGTTTTACGGATTTAAACGACTTTTCAGCGGAAGTGATTCTGAATCGACTCGCGTCTATTCCGAACCACTATCGAAACGATTATATATGTGTTTAAAAACCAGTCAAAGACTTGAAGTAAATGATAAGAGTATATGTTGCAGAATCAAGGCGTTTCTCTTGTTGAAAATCAGATTAACTTTTTGTATGATGGACAATGTTTGCAATGCAGTAAGAGTGATAGAAACAATTATACAAACACTTGGTGATAATGATCAAATTGAAGGTAATTCAATGTGTGATGGATTGTGATGTTTATGTACGTTCTTAGTTCACAATCTTAACACTCGAATCGTTGATCAATTTGCTATTACAACCAAATATGAACAGAATGTAAATGAGAAAGTAAAAGCAACAAGAACACGATATTTGTTTAGGCAGTTCGTCGATCGTCCTCGCTACGACTACGTCTGCCCCCAATTCCAAACTGAAATTGGGTAATCTTTCATTAATGTTGAAAGTAGTATATACAAAGAAGATAACAAAGCGATAAACGATAAACCAATTATGTCGATCCTTTGAATCTTCTTCCCCCTTAATCTTGAGCAAGATCAAGGTTATCCAAGAGCTTCACTTTGATTCCCTTCTACAGTGTCTTGATAAAAACCCCGTTCCTCAATCGTTACACTCAGCCGAATCCTCAATGAACGCCTCTTGATAAAAACCCCCAAGAACCACCCGTCGTGGAGGACAAAACCCGCAGATTTTATTCACCAACAAACCCCACAAACCTTCACCCACTAGGAATCTTCAATTCCGTTCCATGGACGTTATCGAACTCATCACTAACCCACAACGCAAGAATGATTATGTGTAATTGTGTTGGAGATGATGAAGAACGAAGATGAGAAGCGTTTGTGTATCTTTCAGTCGTTGGTGTTCTTTGAATAATTACCCTTGGACAATATATATGATAGCTTAACAGTTGGAGATGAGAGAAACAGAATTTTTGGCATTCTTGATCGGTTAGGTCGACCTCTTGTAGGGGTTAGGTCGACCTAGCAGTGCTTGTTGAAGTTTGCTCCCAGTTAGGTCGACCTGTTGAAGGAGTAGGTCGACCAGAATCTTCTTCTGATGCGTTCTGGGAACATTTTCTCAGATTAGGTCGACCTAGTTGTTATGTAGGTCGACCTAGCAGACTGATATGAAGATTTCTTCATTTTACGTCGACCTAAATGGTCTGTGAGTCGACCTAGCAGCAGTATATGGCTTTTTCTTCATTTTAGGTCGACCTGGGTTGTCAGTAGGTCGACCTAACTGCTGATTTTCTGCATTTTTCTTGTTCAGCTTGTGTTGAGTCGACCTTTATGCATAGTAGATCATCCTGTGCTTTCATGAGTGATTAAATGCTTTGCTTTTCCGTTTCCTCCTTGTTGTTTGGATGCTCATTTGAGTTTGCCATAAATCAAAAACATCTTAGAGTGTAATCTTGTATTCACATGAACTATCTTCTGGACGAAGACTACCATTCACCGATTCTGCTGGGGAATCATTTGTCAATCTGCTGGGAGATTCTGAATTATTTTCTTTGACGAAAAAGTAGCATCTCTTGACCCTGCTGGGGAAATACCAAACCTGTAGGGAATTCCAAAATGTGAAGCAGAATATCTTATCTGAAGAAGACTGTCGAATGTCGCTCTGCCGGAGATTCTCAATTGGGGAATTCCAAAAGTGAACAAACTATCTCTTTGAGGGAGACTACCATCTGTTGACTTGCTTGGTGAGATCTTTGCGTATGAACTGTTGTCTCGAAGGAAAAAGCTTCTCCGGAACTTGCAGGGGAAACTTGAGTTCATGCCTTAATGACTTAGGCATTCACATGATCAAAGCCTGATTCGACTATGCAATTATGATGTAATGTATGCATGAATATTATGACAATTATAAAATGTAAAGTGAATGTGAATAGAATTGTCGCAGATGTAAAATCCTATGATACGACTTGAATTCTTGTTGATCAGAAGATGTCCTCTTCTTGTAGTTCGAACTCTGTTGGGAATATCTGGTTATCAGTTGTCCGTTGTCCGAAGTGAGTAATATGAATTGAAGTGAAGATCCGTCATCGGGAGATGTTCGCAAAGCGACCTCATGGGGAAATATTGGTTCCCGGAGTCTCAACCGTTCTCGGAGCAACTGTTTGCATTCTTCCTATTGTTTGTAAACCTCAGAAAGAAATTTCACCTTTATTTTTGCGAGTAAATTCATTTTATTTTTATAAAAACATTTGTTTCAAGAAATTGACTGTTTAAACTTAAAATGCATTCCAAGAAACTGAATAAGACTAGATTGCAAAGGAAAAGCACAAGGCTCAAATTATTATATATGGAATGGTAATCAGCCAAATGCTTGATTCCATGGAGTATTTACAAAGTTGGAAATTAGTAATTTTCGGGAAAAGGGCTACGATGAAACGTGACGACCGTTATCTTTCCCTTCCACTCCAAGTTGCGCTGTATTCATGCTTCGTAGAAGATGACCTGCTGATGATGAATACTCCGCTATGGATTTTGAATGATCAAGTTTGTCCTGAACACAGTTACTTGCCATATATCCCTAACTTTTGCGTAAACTACCCCTTTCGGGTTTTAAGTCTACCGGGATTGATTATTTATTTTTTATGTCTCTAACTTTTGCCTGAATCGCCCTTTCGGGTTTTCGATTCACCGAGACGCTCTTTTTTGCCTAAGCCGCTCTTTGCGAGTTTTCAACTTAGCGAGCTGTTCTTTTGTTTATTTAGGCGAAGTATTTCTTGACTGCGTCGACGTTCACAGGACGGGTGAATTTTTCTCCATCCATAGTCGTGAGTATTAAGGCTCCTCCTGAGAAAGCTCTCTTGACCACGTAGGGGCCGTCATAATTGGGAGTCCATTTCCCTCTCGAGTCTGTGAGAAAAGATTGAATCTTTTTTAGTACAAGGTCGCCTTCTTTGATTGTGCGAGGTCGAACCTTTTTGTCGAAAGCTTTCTTCATTCTTTGTTGATATAGCTGTCCGTGGCATAAAGCTGTCATGCGCTTTTCTTCGATTAAGTTCAATTCATCGAATCTGCTTTGACACCACTCGGCTTCTGTTAATTTTGCTTCCATCAAGACTCTCATTGATGGAATCTCAACCTCTATTGGTAGGACTGCCTCCATGCCATATACAAGGGAGAAAGGAGTTGCTCCAGTCGAAGTACGTACTGATGTACGGTAACCATGAAGAGCATACGGGAGCATTTCATGCCAATCTTTGTAAGTGATGACCATCTTCTGAACGATTTTCTTGATGTTTTTGTTAGCTGCTTCTACAGCTCCATTCATCTTTGGTTTGTAAGGAGATGAGTTGTGATGCTCAATCCTGAATTCTTCACAAAGCTCCTTTATCATTTTGTTATTCAAATTTGACCCATTGTCAGTGATTATCTTGCTAGGAATGCCGTAGCGACAGATGATGTGATTCTTGATAAACCTGACGACAACTTGTCTTGTAACGTTTGCATATGAAGCTGCTTCAACCCATTTGGTAAAATAGTCTATGGCTCTTTGATATGTTGCCCCTGCGTTCTTTAGTCCAAAAGGCATAACACGATAGCAGAACGTGCCCCAGGGGGTGATGAAAGCTGTTTTTTCCATGTCTTCAGGTGCCATTTTGATTTGGTTGTATCCTGAAAATCCGTCCATGAACGAGAAAACTTTGGATTTTGCTGTACTGTCTACCAACATATCAATATGTGGTAAAGGAAAATCATCCTTAGGGCTAGCTTTGTTCAAATCTCTGTAGTCGACGCACATGCGGACTTTTCCGTCTTTCTTAGGAACGGGAACAATGTTAGCTAACCACTGAGGGTATTCTGAAGTGACGAGGAAACCTGCGTTGATCTGCTTTTGAACTTCCTCTTTAATTTTCATAGCCATTTCCGGATGAGTTCTTCTCAACTTTTGCTTGACCGGAGGGCATTCTGCTTTTAATGGCAAGTGATGCTCCACTATACTGGTATCCAACCCTGGCATATCTTGATAAGACCAAGCGAAGACATCTGAGAATTCTTTGAGCAGCTGTATCAAACTCTCTCTGATCTCTGAACTGAGCGAAGCTCCAATCTTAACCTCTTTTCTGTTTCCATCGTAACCAAGGTTAATGATCTCTAGAGGCTCATTGTATGGCTGAATGGCCTCTTCCTTTTGTTGAAGTAATCGTGAAATTTCCTTTGATATTTCTTTGTCTTCTTCTTCCTCTGCCTCGAATACAGGAAACTCAAAGCTTGGAGAAGTCATACGGTCGTACGTTTCAATGGGGGTATTTTATGATTAATCTGCATATGTGTGATAAGTTTTATTTAGACAACGAGGGAAGACTCGGTGTATGCAGTTAATGGAATTTTGATGTTTTTTAAGGGTGTTTTTTAGGATTACCAATTTCCGAAAAAAGAAAAGGGAAAACTAAACGAAGGAATAGAATGACATTTTTATTTATGGACAGTCATTTCTTGAAACAAAGACCCTATAAAACAAAACTCTATTGCTTTGGGCGAAGCAAAGAGGGACATTTTCCTAGGAAATAGTAAAATGCAAAGCCCTATGAAACATCTCTTCACCCTGGGCTATGGTGAGAGGACAAAATAAACGGTGAAAGTTCCTACTTAGGGGTGCGAACAACAGTTGAAACTTCAACAGCTGTCCAGTAGTGGCGAACCCCATTGTGCACTAAGTAATCTGGAACCTTAGGCTTAAGCTGGCCTGTGGTAGGTCTTGATTTAACAACCACTGTCTTTGCAACACTCAGACGATCTTCTTCTACTTCAGCAGACTGAGCGGTGTGAGCATACCCATTTCCAAGTGGAGTATGTCGAACTTTCTTTTGAGGAAACTTCCAATCTTCTGAATGGAGAGACTCGTTGTCGGAGACACTTTCGAGATCATCCTCTTCTGTATTTTGGTCTTGCTCTTCTCCCAAGATGGCATTGACTAGATATGTGAACTCTAGATCCGTAGCCTCGGAAGGTGACTTGGGGATATAATCCTCAATGATGATTTCACCAGTCGATGATGATGAATAGCAAGGGTTATACATCTCTTTTGGCTGAGAGAGGTACTCAAAATCACTGTTCCATCCAGTTGGAACAATATCTTCAAGAGAGATTCTTGAACTTTCAGGAGCGGAGTATTTCACCATGTAGTCGAATTTTCCGCTTGGTTCTCCTAATGTATCCCAAGTCTCTTCGGGGATAGGAGGAACTTCTTCTGATGAACCATGACTTCTGGTGGTGAAGCTGTCAGTAACTTCATCACTGCTTGGTTGAGTCTTACTTTCAGATCCTTTAGTCGGATAACAGCAAGGTGGATCAGACTCTGGTAGGGAGATGTATCCCGCTTTGTTAAGATAGGATAACCACTCCTCTTCATCGGTGTTTTCCGTACCGATGGTATTGACTGTTTGTTGAACAGGTTGAAGAAAACCTCCACTGCAGAAAGTTTCTTGAATAGGGAGAACTACCTCAATCCCTGGGATAGCTTTTGATGATGTTGGAAAGAATCCAATTCCCGTTCTGTTCTTGTTGTTGGTAGGAATATTAATGTGCCCCCAACCACTGGTAGTGCCATCCTTTATAACTTGGATTGCATCTTTGTATGAAGAGATAGACGCTGCTTTCTCCTTTCCTTTGTCCAAGGAAAGTGCTTGGAATTTAGTTCCAACAACTTCTTTTGGTTCTATGTCGGAGAATGATGACAGGTTGCTGACGATCAGAGCTCGTTCTCCACATACGGTTACCAATTTGTCATTTCTTATGAACTTCAGTTTCTGATGAAGTGTTGAAGTAATTGCCCCAGCCTCATGAATCCATGGGCGACCTAGCAAACAACTGTATTGTGCTGGAATATCCATAACTTGGAAAGTGATTTTGAACGTCTGAGGTCCAATAGTTATGGGAAGATCTACCTCTCCAAAAACTGACTTTCTTGATCCATCGAATGCTTTGACGATGACATGACTTTTTCTTAGAGGGTAATCTTCGAAAGATAGTCTTGATAATGTTGATTTAGGCATGACATTGAGAGAGGATCATTGTCTATTAGGACTCCTGTGAGTGTATCACCCATGCAGCCAACTGAGATGTGAAGTGGAAGATTGTGGTCCACTCCTTCTTCAGGAAGATCTCCGTCACAGAAACTTAGGTTAGTTCCGGCGGAGATGTTGGCAACGATGTTGTTGAATTGGCTTATTGTAACACTTGGTTCTACGAAAGCTTGTTCCAAAACTTTCTGTAGAGCTTCCCTATGAGCTTCAGAACTCAATAGCAGGGAAAGAACAGAAATCCTAGACGGAGTATGTAGTAATTGATCTACAATGTTGTATTCACTCCTCTGGATTAACTTCAAGATCTCATCATTTTCTTTCGCTTGAACAGCATTGGTCGGATGATTGTCTTGCCTATGTGGTACTTCCTCCGAAGGTTTCTCCACATTTTCTGTTGTTCTGTTGAAGACTCGTCCACTTCTGGTGACTCGACTAACATCAGCAATGTTGACAACAGACGGTAATGGTATTTCCTTATCATTTTCAATGAATGTAGCGTTGTACTTGTATGGTATAGCCTTGCTGGACTCATACGGTACAGGACCTGGTAAGTAGATGACTAGTGGTGCAACTGCTGTCTTCCTGCTATCATACTTAACTTGCATAGGTTCAACTTGATTAATTTGAGGAGATACGGTAAAGACTTCATCATCTTCTCTGTTGGCAAGAACAGTAATGGTATTGTCATCCATCAGCTTTTGAATGTCGTTGCGAACACGCAAACATCCTCGTGAATTTCTTCGACAGATTTCGCATCTACTGTAAGCGTGGAAATCTGTTCCAAAGTAGGCAAGTCCATTTAAAGTTTTGTGGAACCTGACTACCGATCCTTCAAGGTCTTCAACTTTGTAGATCTTGTATTCTCCTGGACATCCTTGAACCATGTTGATGTCATGTTCAGTTCTGACTCGGATATGTTGAATCCATCCCAAGTCCATTTGTTCTTGTAATGCAGCTTGAACTACGGCACATCCTTGATTATTCTTTGGACAAATTTCACATGTGAAGTAGTTGTGAGGTGGTACATGACCGTACCCAGCTTGTTTAGCGTGCATCTTGACAAAATTTTCCCCTATCTGACGAATGTCGTAGATTTGAATGACGTTGGGGTGTTGATTTATCAGATTTACTGAAGCTTCTTTATGCTGCGGCAAAGGATTTGCTTGGATGTTTGGATTAGTATCTTTGAAGGATAGCATTCCGCTCTTCACTAATCGTTGGACGTCAATCTTGAAAGGGAAACAGTTCTCAATATTGTGACCTGGTGCCCCCTGATGATAGGGACAAGATTGGTCAGCCTTATACCATGGTGAGGAACTATTTGTAGGATTTGGAGGACTCCTTGTCTGAATGAGTCCTTTTGCCAGTATTGTTGGAAACAATTCTGCATACGGCATTGGTACGGGGTCAAAGGCAGGATACCTTGGAGCCCGATTGTTGTAATTTGGAGGTCGAACCTGCTGCTGAGGTTGCTGCGACCTTTGTTGAGTTTGTTGTTGCGAGACCTGAGGTTGATAAGCTGGCGCTGAGTTAACAACCGGAGTTATTGTTGCAACTTGAGGTTGGAATTTCTTCTTGATTTTGTGCAAGACATTGCTGACATCTTGATCCTTTTTCTTCTGGAAAGAACTTCCATACTTCCTTGGACCAACAGAAGATTCTGGTTCTTTGTTCAAGCGTCCTTCTCGAACTGCTTCTTCTAAACGCACACCCATGTTTACCATCTCGGTAAAGTCACTTGGTGCACTTGCAACCATTCGTCCGTAGTAAAATGGACTCAAAGTTTTGAGATAGATTTTTGTCATTTCTTTCTCTTCAAGTGGTGGACAAATTTGAGCAGCAACTTCACGCCATCTCTGAGCGTATTCCTTGAAGCTTTCTCTATCCTTTTGAGTCATGGCCCGGAGTTGATCTCTGTCGGGAGCCATATCCAGATTGTACTTATACTGTTTGACGAAGGCCTCTCCAAGGTCTCGAAAAGTACGAATCTCTGAACTGTCCAAGTTCATGTACCATTTGAGTGCAGCACCAGTCAGGCTGTCTTGAAAATAATGAATGAGCAATTGTTGATTATCAGTCTGAGTTGACATTCTTCGAGCGTACATCACAAGATGACTTTGTGGGCATGAATTCCCTTTGTACTTCTCGAAATATGGTACTTTGAATTTGTGAGGAATCTTAACATTTGGAACCAGACAGAGGTCTGCAGCATTCTTTCCAAATAGATCTTGTCCTCGGAGAGTCTTGAGTTCCTTCTGCATTTGCAGAAACTGTTCTTGGAACTCGTCCAATCTTTCATACACGCCAGCATCCTCACTTGGAGCGTGATGATATACTTGTCCGCCTTGCGGGGGAAAAGTATGCATAATGGGCTGTGGAGAAGCCATGACAGCAGATCTTGGAATCTCAGCGTTCTGTTGTGCGAAACCCATTGCCGTTGCTCTTGGAACTTCAATTTCCAGAGGTTTGTAACCCTCCGGTGGACGCATATCCATGGTGACTTTTGGAGCTTCAGAAGCTGGAGGTATGTACCCTTCTAGAGTAAAGTTATACGGCATGCCCCAAGGTCGATTAGGCGGCATGGTATACTGAGGAATAGGAGTAGAAACAATCTCGGAAACCACAGTCCTTTGTGGTTCTTCTGGCGTTGGTCGATTCTGCGCAACTACCAGGGCTTCTACCATACTATTGAGTCTTTCAACAGTACCTTTGAGAGTATTAATCTCTTCTCTGAGTTCTTCATTCTCTTGCTCAAAGTCTTCCATTCTTTTCTTGCGACTTGAACGAGTGTTGTATGGATGAGACAGCTTGAAAGTCTTGGTTCACCTCCTTCTCCTCCTCTCTTTCTGGAGAAAGGAAAGTAACTCTTAGATCCGCGACAATTCTCGTGTCAGTGCGTACGACTAAAGCGATGTATGATATGCAATTAAGTTAATTATTTTTCAAGGAAACACCATAATTACGTTATGAAACATCAAACTTTTATTAATTAAGCGAAAACGCCGTTTTTACACACTTTGAAAATGGAAATACAGAGAAACTGAGAGAAAGGACTCTAAAACTTTGATGAAGAGCCGACTTCACGTTCTAACATCTTCTTCTGTTTCTTGAGCTGAGCGTTCTCTGACGTGAGCTGATCGATGATCCAGGAAGCAGGAGGGATATGATGAGAAAGTGATGATTGTGTCACTTGTCGATCGAGCACTTCAAGTAACTCATCCTTCCTTCTTAGGATGTTTTGAATTTCAACATTTTCCGTGTTGACAATTCGATACTTGTTCCTCCAAGCATTCCTTTCTTGGCATACCTTGTTTAATGCCGCTTGCAGTTTTTCAACATCGGTGGAGAAAAGGTAAATTGGTTCCCTTAGGGGAATAGGTTCTTGATGTTGATATGGCATCCTGAGCTTGAATGCTCTGACGCGTACCCATTGAAGGTAAGGATCCAGGGAGATGCAAAGATGTTTTCCTAACAATCTTCTCCCTTTGCTGTGTACAAGACGCCAGGCTTGGACAATTTCCTTCTTCAGCATGTTGCCATGATCGTCGATGTTCTTGAAGAACAGACCCTCCAATTGGATGTTACTTGGTATATTTTTCATGGGATAGCCGTATTGACGACGGGCTAAAGCTGGATTGTAACTGATCCTCCCTTAGTTCCAATAAGGGGTACGTTGGGAAAACTTCCGCAACTGAAGATGATCTTGGTTTCGTCGTTGTCAGGACTACACCAATCAATGTCTGTATGAGTGAGAGACATGATTTTCTGTGACCAGTAAAGGCCATCCCTCATGTTCCAGAAAGTGCTAGACTTCGGCAGGTGCGAAACGAACCATTCGTATAACAACGGTACGCAGCATGTGATTAATCCTCCTCGCTGCAGGTTTCTTGAATGCACAGAGTGATAAGCATCCGCAAGCAAGGTTGGAACTGGATTTCCAATTAAGAAGATCTTAATTGCGTTGATGTCGACGAAATCGTTAATGTTAGGGAACAAAAACAATCCGTAGATAAGCAAAGCCAAGATTTCCTCAAAAGCGCTCATATCTTGGATGCTGACGAAGTACCGAGCTTGATCAAACAGGAATTTGGAGGGCAATCCTTGAATTCCTCCTCTACTCACCATATGAGTTCTGATGTCGACTACGTTCAAAGGAGTAGTTGCAGCAATGATAATGTCGTCAGGATTCTTTTCCAAACCGGAGTACGGATCTTGCGCGTACACGGGTATTCCAATCAGACGAGAGTACTCCTCTAACGTAGGCATGAGCTGATAATCTGGAAAGGTGAAGCAGTGATACGTTGGATCGTAAAACTGTACCAAGGTGGGAAGGATTCCATCCACCATGTTGGTATTGAGCAAAGGCAGAAGTTTTCCATACTTCTCCTTGAAAGCCTGGGGGTTGACCACCAGTTTTCCGAGCTTTCCCAGTTCCTCGACCTGGGGAATCTTGAAGGTGTATTTCCTAGCTCTCTTTCTTCCATAATCCATGGTATAGATCCTTAAGTCCTTTCTCCGTTTCTCTCTTTCTATGAAGTTCAAAACGTTCGTTATTTAGTTTCCTTGAAAAACGACTCGAAAAAGACTCTTTTTGTTTTTAGTTGTTTATTAATGAATGATGCATGAATGCATGAATGCACACACAAGAGTTTTAAACAAACATGGCGTTGAAGGGTATAGTGGTCATGAAGTCCAAACGCAATCCCCGCCCCAATGGTAAACTAAGGTTAAGGATTTTTGTACCTGTAGAACGGGTTCTAGGGGTCTCAGAGTTTTTGCTCAACCTTAAAGATACGTTGATTGGTATCTATAAGAGAGTTTTCTCTGAGTGTAGTATCTGCGTGACAATTACTTCCGTAATCACCGCTCTACGTCCTAAAAAAAAGGCTTTAAGTGGGGTTAATGTGTTTCTAGGTCCTCCTGGTACAAATCAGTCTCGGAATGCAGTGGCGCAGTTAATCACAACCAGCCAGGCAAATCCCAAGAGTAGACTTGGAAACCAAGATTAGAGGGCCTTCACCGGGAAGACATCCTCCATCCTATCTTATGTTGCACTCAAATCCGGGTATAGGATTTCTCACCACAAGGGGGAATCAAGCCCTTTCCCGATACAGAATAAACAAAGTAAACAAATATATATGCAACAATCACATGATATGACACAGAGGTTAGGCAGGACCTCTCTTGTTTGAGGGGGAATTTGGCATCCCTAATTCCTCATTGGGGCTGGACCAGCAACAGGTCAACCATTGGTTTGGATGAAAAACCAAGGTTTTTAACACTTATATCCCCAGCAGAGTCGCCATTTTTACTGTGGTGTCGTTTTCTTTACCTCCCCGTTTCACTTGGGAGGACGGCACGCTAAACCCTTCACGCGAAATTTGGAAGGAGAATGCGCCCGTGGTGGGATGAATTTTGTTTCAGTTCTTCCTACGATATCACACGAACTTTCTTATTGGTCCTACGAGTAGGAAAGGGAAAAAAAGATCTCAACTAAACCCTAGGAGTTTGCTAAGTGTGGGGATTTCACCTAGACTAGAAATTCTGGAGTCCGGGGGGTCGGTTATACATAGGGAAGTGTTTAAACACCCTACATATCTGTAGTACTCTACAGGAACCTTCTCTGTGTCATTGTGATTGTGTTTGCTGCTAATGATTGGGAAAGTTTCTCCTTTGTGTTAGGAGAAGGAATTGAATTGATTTGAAAAGACAGACAGACAGACAAACTGACTATTTTTGGTATTTTATTAGCTCGCTGAGATTCCTTGTGAACCTCATGCCTACATATCCCTAGTGGAAGTCAGAGCTTAATGTAGTTCGGGGAACTAACTAGGGAAATTAATTGTTTTTGGTGCCTTGCTTGAAGCTCAAGGTTGAAGCTTGGAATTAAATCTCTGTTTACAGTAAAGAGACATGAAATCATCTTTACAGAGAGGTATTAGTACTATTCTACCACAAACATTTAAAGGAGTGACAGAATAACTGAATTCATTTCATTCAAGAGGGGGACCTTACTTGTGTATGTGCAAGTATACCAGTCAAATGCCTCTTAAATGAAAGAAAAATGCTCATCCAAATTAGGGAAAGTTACCACATGTCTGGGTTTTACTGCCAGCTCATGCCTTTCAAAATCCTAAATGGGAGACTTGATTAAAATTGAAATTGAAATGTTTGTTTGTTTGAATGTGGTAGAGTAGTAAAAATATCTCTCTATAGAGATAAACTATGTCTATCTACTGTATAAAAGATTTGACTTTAGCTGGCTTGTATGAGGCCCAAGCTTGAGGCTTTCTTTGATTGATTTATTAATATTATTGACTCTGGGAGATGACTCCATTGGGGATTAATTACAGGATATTTTGGTGTTCTGTACAAAGCCCAGAATTGAGGCTGACTCTATTTGGAGAGTGTTTATTTTGATGGATTTTTATTTGGTGTTCTGTACAAAGCCCAGAATTGAGGCTGACTCTAGCTAGAAAAAAAACATTATTTTCTGCCTTGTACAAAGCCCAAGGTTGTGGCTGACTCTTAAATAAACTGAGTATGGATGACTCTATGGGGAAAAGATCCTAGGTGTTAGGAATCTTTGACTCATGAAATATGGTTTGATCTGCCTTGTACAAAGCCCAAGGTTGTGGCTATTGGATGATGAAGAGCTCACTGGGGAGACTCTATTATCTGCCTTGTACAATGCCCAAGGTTGAGGCTGACTCTTGACAGGGGAGTTTTATTGTTTGGTGCCTTGTATGAAGCCCAAGGTTGAGGCTAACTGTTTTTGTAGATTTTGACTCTACTGAGGAGATTTTATTTATTAAAAGACTGTTTTTCTTTGGAAGCTAACCCTTTCCAGGGATTTTGACTCAGCTGGTGAATTTGTCTGTTAAAAGACTGACTTTATCATGTTTTTGGAGGCTGACCCTTTCCAGGGGTTTTGACTCTTTTTTTTTTGGGGAAATTATCTCCTAAGAGAATGAATATTTGGTTTTGAAAGACTGATGTTGGAGGCTAACCCTTTCCAGGGGTTTTGATATTTTAAACAGATTTTTATTAATTGACTTTGGAGGCTAACCCTTTCCAGGGAATTTATAAAAATGAAGGAATGATTTTAATTGACTTTGGAGGCTAACTCTTTCCAGGGAATTTATAAAAATGATTGGCAGAAAGATTATCTAGTGGAGACTTCTTGTTTAAAGCCCAAGATGAAGGCTGACACATGCTGAGGATGATCAAACATGGATCCTAGACTCTGCTAAGGAAAATTGATGAAGATAAGGGTGACAGAGACTGTCCATGTCTCTCATTCCAAAAGGTGTACTCAATGTGAAATTGAGACAAACTTGGCTTGTTAAAAGTCTGGTTTAAATTGGAAGAAACTCACCAGGGTAGGCTAAAAGGTGACTAAAGACCTGTTCCTATGTTTATAAGAAACCTGATGGGTCCTTGTATACAGGCTCAAGAGGAAGCTGGAAATGCTTTTAAGAAGCCTGTGGGTCCTTGTACAAAGCCCAAGAGGAGGCTAATCGAGGGTCCTTATTATAGCACAAGAGAAAGCTATGCAGTTTTGAACTTATTTTGGCTCTAAACAAATGGGTAAGAGGTTTCACCGGGAATAATTCCTCTTTGGGCGGATGTGTCCTATTTTTTTGGATTCTAAGGTTTTTGCCAAGATGTTTCACCGGGAATAATTCATCTTGGGGGTTTGAACTACAGATCTCTTAATTAGGAAAGAGCCTTCACCGGGAAGTCATTCTCAATCCTATGCCATATTCCTATAATATATATATATGGTTTAACTGTCCTAGGGTTTATACTCAAACGTAGTTCTAAACTAATATATATATGTACAGTTCTATATTTGACAGTAATTTAAATAAAGACTGTAAATGGAAAGCTTGTAAAGCCTAACCTGGATGGAGTGGAGGCCTTTGAAGAAGTATGTACAAAGCCTTACCAGTAATTGATGGATAACAGTTGAATATATATATGATAAATAGTTAATGGTTTTTTGAAAACAGAAGAAGTGAAGATGGACAAAGGTCACATAGGTATCTGAAGAGTTTCACCGGGAATAATGCCCTTCAAATACCAGAAGAATGTTTTGAAAACAGAAAGAAGATTTTGAAAATACAGTTTTGAAAACAAGCTAAGAAGAGAAGGTTTTTAGGACTTACACTCTATTAGAGGCCCAGTACTTTACAGTACTGGTTATGACAGTGATTTTTGAAAAGAATGATTTGAAATGATATAAGGTTTTGTTGTTTGAAAACCTTAATCATTTGATTTAATCAGAGATTGAAAAAAAAACAGTTTTGAGAATTGACAAAAGTCAACTTAATTAAGGTAAAAATAAAGATTTTACCTAATTAAGACCTAAACAATTAGGGTTTTATCATAAAATTGTTCACACAAATAATTAGGTTAAAACAAAATGAAAATATACATTTAAAGTATTTAAGAAAACACTTAAAATATACTATTTTAAACCTAATAAAAATATAAGAAATAAATAATATTTTTATGATTTTTTTGATTATTCCCAAAATAGATATATTAAATGACAAGTGTGTGAAAAATGAAGTAAAAATGTATTTATTTGATAGGTTAAATAATTGTGTAAAGTTGATAAAAAAAATGAAGAAAAATAGTAGTAAAAAAATGGTTTGGTCTCACCAAGGGTTGAACTCACGCCCTCTTGGTTACCAAACAAAACAAATACCAACTGGGCCACGCGCGTGGCCTATTTAAGGAAAGAGCCCATATGATTATATGTGAAAGCAAGGCATTAAATGAGTTGGAAAAATAAAATGAACAAAAGGTCTGAGGGGGGGATCGAATCCCAGACCTAAGGCAAGGCAAGGCTTTTGGACGCGCGCTGTAACCATTGGGACACTACGATGAATTCGTAGATAACATACCCATCATTCAAAATAAAATAAACTTAAATCTGGGAAATTCAAAAAATGGCGCCACCATCTTCATCTTCAACCTCAAGCTTCAGATTTTTGAATTTGCTATCTCCTTCGTTTCTCAACCAAACTTAAAGATGTAAACATGGATTTTGCTCGTTTTTGGACGAGGATTATGATGGTGTCCTTTAATTTCATTTATTCTAAGTGTAACATAAAATTCGCAAGCATGAACACTAAGAACCCTAAAACTGAAATTAAACATGAAATGCTATATATGCATGTTTTGATGCAATTGATTGAGGGCTAATGATCTATGAAGGTGCAGAAACCAACTGGTAACTTCATTTTTAATTTATCATGCGTAAATCATAGAGTTTGAAGTTTTGGAAACTTACCTGAAAAATGAAGATCTGGCTCTGATCAAAGTGTGTTGCAGAGTTGTTGCAACGATCCAGATAGCTTCAGTGATCCTCCTGGAAGGTGTTGAGATGCTTAGCTTGGACTGAAAGTACCCAGAACCTCTTGCTCGACCCCAACTGCAACAGCTCCAAGTGAGAGGTGCAGATGATGATTCCTCACTCACAGAAGTGTTTCAGAGGTCTGGATCACCTCCAAATGACTCCCCTAATGTGTTTGAATACTTAATTCCAAAGGAAGAGCTTTGGTTTGAAGAATCCGAGTCTTCTTGCCAAAGAACCTTTGAAAACCTTAAGTATGGAGAAAGAAGAGAGAAAGCAAGGATTCTGTTGCTTTGGTGTGTTTTTCTACTGAAGTATGCCCTCCTATTTATAGGCAAATGAATGCAGATCAATTGGCTGTGGTGAGCTTGCTTAATGAAAGAAGTTTGGTTTCTTAAGCATGAAGGAAGTTTGCAAATATCTCTTATGCAATGATGAGAATTTTGATTCCTTTTGATCAATCCCTTAGCCCTCGATTTTGCTTGATCTTAGGGGACAATTCTGAGACAGAAATGAACTCTAATTGGTTGGTGAGAAGATTCCTTGGGTGATTCATCAATTTGCCATAAATTCACAAATGTAATCATTACATAATCACATGTTCTTGTTTTAGGAATCTTCTTCAATTATCATGGCATGGTAAAAATGAATGCATGGTATGTTTTCAGATGTGTTATGGGTCGTGTAGCATCCATATTTGAGGTCATGTGCACAAAATTTCAAAGTTCCAAAATGATGCATGACCTATAATTTCACTTCATGAGGCCAACTTTGAACAAGCATAACTCTTAGCTCAAAATGAATTTGGAAAAGGTTGAACACAATTTGGAAAGCCCTAAACATCTACTTCAAATCATTAGTTTGGAGTTTCTTCAGAATCCTTTGGCAAATTTGTGAAAAATGAGGCCAAAGTTGGAAGAAAACTAGGTTAAAACACTTAGAAAAATTTCTAAGTGTTTATGACCTAAAACTCCAAAATTTCACAAACTCTTAAATGATTGATCTTTTGAAAAAAGTTCCTTTGTAAGATGTTGTTTTATTTTGCAAGATCTACAACTTTCATGTTGGAAGTTTTTTGAGTTGTGTAGGTGAAATTTTGAGTTCTCACAGTGCCCTCAAAAACCCTAATTCCCGACTTTTTGCTCCTTGGTGAATTTCTTTGAATTTCTTTGGTCAAATGACTTTAATATCCATATATTGATGATATTGATCCTTGAAAGTCATGGTTTGACCAAAAATCTTAAAAGTCAATGGTGATCCCATACAGTTGACTTTTTTCCAGATATGGTGAGATTTGGACTTTTGTGTAGAATCAAGATCTTCTCCTCAAATGAATGATGTAAATGGATTATATTGAGGTAGTAGAGGTTCTTGAATCATGTCTTGAGTTTTAGATCCATGCCCTGATTAAAAGTCAACCATCCTGGTGAATTAGGTCAAAAACCCTAATTGTCGACTATATGAAAATAATGACTGTAGACTTTGAATTGAGGTGTGATGTCCAGTGGATCTTGTCATATGAGCTATTTTAAGATGATTGATGTCTTTGAATGATCCCCTGGGGCTTTTTAGGGTTTCCCAAAGGTGATCCCTGATTTTAGTCCTTGATAGGCTAAAAAACCCTAGTCTGGTGACCTGAGTAAACCTGTACTCAGATGACTGGGTGTCTAATCAATCATAGATGAAATAATGAAGCTCTTGAGTCTTATGATTGTATTAGAGACTAATCCTTCTATTGATTGATCCTTTGCCTGAGCTTTCTGGTCTTTGAACACCCTTGATTGAATGTCAAACTGCTCTGGGTACTTACTTTGACTTGATGAAAATCCTGAAGATATGTCATCTCAGGGGGGGTCAAAAATTAGGGTATGACAGAATGCCATATTCATATATGACAGGATTATGAGGATCAGGGCCTACATACACTACAACTAACCCGACGACATTTTTGCCGAATGTCAGTTCGATAGGTCGAAGCGCACAGAATACTGGCTTCTCTGCCCAAATACCCCCTTTTACCACAAATAGTCAAGCAGCATTTCGACAGGAAATGGATGCAAGTAACCATGATATGTTAGGAACTCTTGCCAAAGAATTGGGCTCCATCTTGAATCCGTTAGCAACAAACATTGCTAGGACTAACCAGGATAATGTGGAAACTTTCCAAAAAATATCATCCTAAATAAATCGAATGGCAGATTTTTTAGGAGTTCCACAAAATAGACGAAGGAACAACCAATCAACTTATCAGGAAGGGGAACCCATTTTAGAACAAGTTCGAGCCACAGCACCACCATCTAGACCAACACCAGTCGAGCAAAACCAAGTGATTGACTTAGAAACTCGAAGGCAAACGACTAACGTTGGCCAACAAGCAGTTGCCCAGCAACAGCCAAATCTGGTGGTAGTAAGAAGAAACGAACATCCTGAAGAAGTGGTCCATAGGGTTAGGAGAGACAATTTGGCAACAGAGAACAATCTCACTGCCATGATAGAGAGAATAATGACTAACAATGGCCTTAATACCGGGCTTCGACGCCCAAATTATACATCCCCAATAGCAGAATATATCATGCAAACGGAATTGCCCAGGGGTACCAAAGTACAAAAATTTACTAAATTTTCAAGGGACACCAATGAGTCTTCCGTGGAGCACATAGCCAGATATCTGACAGAAGCAGGGGATCTAGCAGGGAACGAAGATTTAAGGATTAAATACTTCCCTAGTTCGCTAACAAAAAATGCTTTTGTTTGGTTCACTACTTTGCCCCCAAATTCCATAGATGCATGGGCAAACTTGGAGAGATTATTCCATGAACAATTTTACATGGGTCAAACCAAGATAAGTCTGAAAGAATTGGCTAGCATCAAGAGGAAGTTCACGGAATCTATAGATGATTACTTAAACAGGTTCCGTTTGTTGAAGTCAAGATGCTTCACGACTGTCCCAGAGCACGAATTAGTTGAAATGGTTGCAGGTGGCCTAGATTATTCAATTTGAAAGAAACTAGATACTCAATACCTAAGAGATATGGCCCAATTGGCAGACAGGGTTCGACAATTCGAACGATTAAAAGCCGAAAAGGTCAAAGCAAGTAAAAGTTATAAGAAGGAGAGAGTAGCATACGTCGAAGCAGACGACGTTGATGGCGAACCTTTCGAAGATTCATACAGTATGGAAGAGATCGAAATAGATCTTGCTGAGTTAAAAGAGGCGCCACCTTATTCTTGCAAATTGCTCACCCCTTCTAATGGAAAAAATCCAGTAGAAAATGATAAAAGCGATAGATTTCCTAAGAAAACTTATACATTTGATGTCACTAAATGTGACGAAATATTTGATTTATTAGTAAAAGATGGCCAGATGATAGTACCTCCCAATTCAAAAGTTCCTCCGTTAGAACAACGGAAGAAGCGAGGTTTTTGCAAATATCACGGTTTTTTAGGCCATAAAACTTCACAATGTTTTCTTTTCAGGGATTTAATTCAGAATGCTATCAAGGATGGACGTCTGAAATTTGCTGACAAAACCAAGAACCATATGAAGGTTGACACAGATCCTTTGAGTGTGGCTGACACTAACTTGTGTGAACCACTTGACGTCAACATGGTGGAAGTATCTGAAATTGATGCTGCTGAATCGGAGATAAATTCAGGTGGAAAGCAGGCTACTGAAAGCCTAAATGCCAATTCAATCTTCAATACTGATGTTGAAAAATCCCTTGATGCTGAGATGACTGAAGATCTGAAAGGAAAAACAAGTGAGGCCATTGAAGACCTCACAGTGAAGCTTCAGCAGATACGAATTTCCGAGGCTCCTCCGGCAGTTGTTAACATGGTCAATGTTAGATGACCTTTATCTGAAATAGAAGAACTAGAAAAATGGCTGATAAGGGAGAAAGGAAATATTGAAATCCCACCAAGAGGGACCAGTCTGAAGGATTATCTCTGGGATTGTCATGTGAAAAATGGTGGAAAAATGCTGATGTGCCCAAGATGTTCAGTTATGCTGAATCGAAGGGTTCAAGCCAATTTCGAGAGGGCCCTGCGAGAAAGAATGGAGCAACCTTGGAGAGGAGGAAACTTATTGCTTAAGGTGTACCCAAGGACTGAAGAAAGCTTGGTGGGTTTCTTGGTCAGATGTCACAACGATAACTCTGAGATTGCATTGTGCCTAGGTGTGGAGCAGTTTATGACGAATTACTAGCAAGATCATTCGAAAGGGTGTATCTCTACGTGGGTCGGAAAACTCAAGGACTTCATCCCAACTTGTATGGGTTCGATATCAGGACCCCATCAAGGAGGCCTGACAGCCCACACCCTAGAGCTCGAAGGGTCACATTCAAAGTTCCTACCGACATACCCAAGGATAGATGGATGCAAGCTGGTGCCAGAACCAACAAATGGCGAAGTTGGGACCAAGGAGGAAGAACTGCAATGGCATATAAGAAGCAATTCCAGACTTACAATCGAGAGACGTACAGGTTGGAGAACTACAAAAGCAAAAATCCTATGTCTAGATCACAATGGAGAAGGCACCAGAGGATGAAGAAAGCCCAAAGGGAATACAAACCAAGGGAGACTGGAGAATCAAGTAGCAATCAAATCCCAATGCAGGGGGCAAGAACAAATAAACCTCCAGTGGAGCGTAAGCTGTTCGATTCTGAAAATGAGAAAGAAGAAGAAAAAATGCATTCCAGCCCTTGGAAGGAAGACGATAGGATGACAAACGATTTCGACTCAAACGGAGTATCGTCGATAAACCTAAACTGCAATGTTGTGTCAGTACTCCCTCATGAGTTTAACCAAGAAACAGAAGTTGAGGATTGTGAGGAAGCTGATGAGGAAGAGATGGCAAGACACAGACCTGTGTGTTATTATGTGCTGAACAATGGGGCAGTCAAAGAGCAGAACTTTTTCTTCGAAAGGCCTGATGAAGGTATGAGGAATCATTTGAAACCACTCTACATAAGAGCCAAGATTGAGAATGTTGGCATTAACAAAGACTTAGTAGATGGGGGAGCAGTAGTGAACCTAATGCCCCAATACATGTTGAAGAGAATTGGTATGTTCGATACTGATATAAGACCACATAACATGGTTCTGTCCAACTATGAAGGCAAGATAGGGCAAACTTTAGGAGTAATTCAAGTGAATTTAACTGTGGGCTCCGTCACGAGACCAACTATGTTTATGGTCATACCAGCGAAAGCAAATTATAACCTCTTGCTCGGAAGGGAGTGGATTCATGGAGTGGCGGCTGTGCCTTCGACAATGCATCAAAGACTAACCATTTGGAGAGAAGATGGAATAGTAGAGAACATCGAAGGAGATCAAAGTTACTACATGGCTGAAGTCAATCAGGTCAATAAAACTAGTTTCGACAGGAATTTGGCGAACATAGGACCTTGCCATGCTGCTGAAGATATATACACTCCAAACAGAAATGCTTTATATTATTTGTCTTTACATCCTAATGGATTCCAATGGAATAGAGAGATAATGGACGGCCCAGAAGATACCTCACCGTTGGAGCATTCACAAACAATACGGCCAACAGGCTGGGATGACGACGTTGGTCATGTCTGAAGCATCTTTTTTTGAAAAGATTTCGGCTTACATAGCCGAGAACAAAAGAAACACGGCTCTCGAAGCCAAGTTATCACACATGACAGTCAGTACGGTTCAAAGAGAAGCAGAAACGAGGGATTCTGGAATACATCCTACACCCCAGTTCCTCGAAGATCCAGTTCAAGCCAAAGAAATCTCAGGAGAGGAGATGAGTCAAAGGCTGGATGCAATCTACGACGAAGAGCCTTTGGGATTCGAGAAAGACCCAATGGGGGCGAATATCAAAATGTTAGCCCAAGACCCACTCGAAGAAGTAAATCTCGGAGATGGAGATCAGAGGAGGGTAACATACATCAGTGCAAAACTAGAGCCAACTTTGAAGGAAAAAGCCATCACGTTGTTGAAGGAGAACAAAGATTGCTTCGCATGGGATTACGACGAGATGCCTGGTTTAGGGCGAGATTTGGTCGAATTAAAGTTGCCCATAAAGGAAGGAAAAAAGCCCATCAAGCAAACTCCTAGAAGGTTCGCACCAGAAATTCATTCGAAGATCAAAGCAGAGGTCGAAAGACTTCTACGATGCAAGTTCATCAGAACTACGAGGTAGGTCGAATGGATTGCTAATATCGTACCGGTTATTAAAAAGAACGGTTCATTAAGAGTATGCATAGATTTTCGTGATCTTAATGCAGCAACGCCTAAGGATGAATATCCCATGCCTGTGGCAGAAATGTTAGTAGATTCAGCCGCAGGTTTCGAATATCTAAGTATGCTGGATGGATATTCTAGGTATAACCAAATCTTCATTGTAGAAGAAGATGTGTCTAAAACAGCTTTTCGTTTCCTAGGGACCATAGGCACCTACGAATGGGTTGTAATGTCTTTTGGTCTAAAATGCTGGGGCAACTTATCAAAGAGCAATGCATTCTATATTCCATGATTTTATAGAAACTTTCATGCAAGTGTACATAGATGACATTGTGGTGAAATCTGTTTCAGATAACAGTCATCTGGACCATCTGAGCCAATCATTCGAGAGAATGAGAAAACATGGCTTAAAGATGAACCCCCTTAAATGTGCTTTCTTTGTGCAGGCTGGAGATTTCCTGGGCTTCGTTGTCCACAAAAAGGGAATAGAAATTAATCAAAATAAAACAAAGGCTATTATAGAAACAAAGCCACCATCCACGAAGAAAGAATTATAGTCTTTACTGGGAAAGATAAACTTCTTGAGAAGATTCATCTCTAACTTGAGTGAACGCACGCAAGCTTTTTCTCTTTTACTTCGACTAAAGCAAGGAAGGTTCGAATGGCGTGCCAAACATCAAGAAGCATTCGAGAAGATAAAGCAATACTTGAAGCATCCACCAATTTTATCTCCCCCAAATGGGAAGAAACACATGCGCCTGTATATTTCAGCGTCAGATAATACAATAGGTAGCATGTTAGCTCAAGAAGATGATAGTGGCATCGAAAGAGCCATTTATTACTTAAGTAGAGTACTCAATGATGCAGAGACTAGGTATAGCGCAATAGAAAAACTCTGCCTTTGTCTATATTTCTCTTGTATCAAACTAAAGTATTATATAAAGCCAGTTGATGTTTATGTTTCGTCTCATTGTGATGTGATTAAACACATGCTATCAAAGCCTATATTGCATAGTCGAATTGGCAAATGGGCGTTGGCCCTTACTGAGTACTCTTTGATATTTCAACCCCTTAAAGCAATGAAAGGTCAGATCGTATCAGATTTCATTGTTGACCATGCAGTGGTTGAAAACCCTCAACAATACGTAGAATTGAAGCCTTGGAAGCTATACTTCGATGGTTCAACCCATAAAGAAGGAACTGGCGTTGGAGTACTAATAATTTCTCCTGATGGAATTCCAACAAAGCTCAAGTACAAAATTGAAGGTCCCTTATGCTCCAACAACGAAGCTGAATACGAAGCACTAATTGCTGGACTTGAAGCTTTGTTAGAATTGGGGGCAACTAGAGTCGAAATTAAAGGAGACTCTGAACTAGTGATTAAGCAGTTGACGAAAGAATACAAGTGTATCAAAGAAAATTTGATCATGTATTTTGTCATAGCAAATAGGCTGCTCAAAAAATTCGAGTACGTGGATTTAAATCACGTTTCAAGGGTGAAAAATCAAGAAGCGAATGATTTGGCACAATTAGCTTCAGGATACAGGGTATCAAAAGAAAAACTAGAAGATCTGATCGAAGTAAGAGGCAATGCAATGGCTACCAGGATCTCCCCAAGTGACTTGGAGAACTCACAATTAGGTTTTGCCAACAAACAAGAGTTTGAAGTTTTGAATATAGACTCTTTAGCAGACACAGATTGGAGAAGTCCAATAACTATTTAAAAGATCCTTCGACAGACATGGATAGAAAGGTAAAATATCGAGCTTTATCATACTTTTTAATGGGAAATGAATTGTTTAAGAAAACTCCCGAAGGAGTTTTATTAAAGTGTCTGGGCGAAGCAAAAGCATACTTGGCTCTCTCAAATGTACATAGCGGAGCATGTGGTGCGCACCAAGCGGGGCACAAAATGAAATGGCTTTTGTTTCGATACGGAATGTATTGGCCTTATATGTTGAAAGATTGCATAGAATTTGCAAAGGGATGTCAAGAATGTCAAGAACAGGCAGGTATTCAACATGCTCCTGCAAACGAGTTATGTTCAATAATAAAACCATGGCCTTTTAGAGGTTGGGCATTAGATTTAATTGGAGAAATTCACCCCAAGTCTTCTAGAGGTCAAAGATATATTTTGGTAGGAATAGACTACTTCACAAAATGGGTCGAAGCGATACCACTTGCAAATGTAGATCAAGAGGCTGTGATTGAGTTTATTCAAAAACACATTATATACAGATTCGGAATCCCAGAAAGTATAACCACAGATCAAGGATCAGTGTTCACTGGGCGAAAGATGCAAGACTTCGCCAAAGAAATGGGGTTCAAGTTGTTTACTTCCACACCTTACTATGCTCAGGCAAATGGACAAGTCGAAGCAGCAAATAAGATAATAATCGGTCTCATAAAGAAACATGTAGGGAAAAAACCCAAGAATTGGCATAAAACTTTGGACCAAGCACTTTGGGCTTGTCGAACATCGCCAAAAGAAGCTACAAACACTACACCTTTCCAACTGACGTTTGGACATGATGCAGTACCAATTGAGATATATTTGCAGTCAGTTCGGATACAAAGGCAAGCAGAAATTCCTCCAAACACTTACTGGGAATTGATGATGAACGAATTAGTAGACTTGGACGAAGACAGACTTCGAGCATTGGAGATGATAAAAAGACAAAAAGAAAGAGTGTCCAGAGCATACAATAAAAAGGTGAGAGGTAAAACGTTTATCAGTAATGACTTAGTTTGGAAAGCTATTTTACCTATAGATCGAAAGAATCAGGCGTTAGGTAAATGGTCCTCACATTGGGAAGGCCCTTTTCGAATCTTGAAAGTGTTCTCAAATAACGCTTATGAGATAGAAGAATTGGTAGGAGATCGTAGAATTTTAAGAGTAAATGGAAAGTATCTGAAAAGATACAAACCAAGCATGCATGAAGTAAAGATTCTTGCAAAAACGTAGATATTCGAAGTATATTACGTAGGCCAAAATGGTTGAACTAACACCAAAATGGTTGTATGTTCAAACAAACATGCATGGTAAATACAGTAAGAAGACAAAGAAACGTCAAAATATTTTTCATTAATATCAAAGGAGTACATTCGTTACAGAGAAGGTGGTTCCCAAGAACATTGAGGATTACAAAACTCAAAACATGAAGCCTAAAACAACCCACCTCCTAGTTGATCCTTTGATCTAAACCCTCTAGGGACAGCAGGGGAAAGCTTTCCGCCTCGAACATGTCCAAGGATCCAGATCTACGCATCCTTCTCACTATCCCCTTTTTAAGGAACATGTAGGACAAGAATCTTCCATATGGAAGACATGTTACTACACCTTGCTGAGCAGCAGCCATAGAAACTGCTTCAACAAGTCCTTTGAAGATCATCAGAGGAAAGTTAATTTTCTTCCCACGGAGGGCATAGAGTATAAACTCCAAATCCTCCACCATGATGCTATTTTGATCATGGTTTCGTGGACGAAAGTTGCCCACGAGCAGTTGGTGCCAAACCCTAGTGACCTTGGCGCTGAAAGGATCATTGTCCATAAGAGTCCTCAACATAATATGGGTGGTCATGTTGAAGGTATTGTCATCAAAAGTCTCTCCAGAGTTATTGCATCTCAGCAGGTTGGAGATGGTGGAGGGAGTGATAGTAATATGGGCTCTTCGAACCTCAGAGACGATAGTGGTTCTGCCTCCCGGATCTATGCGCAGAGACGCAAACATCCAAAAGTCAGCTAACATATTGGGATAAACAGATCCCTCCAGGATTTCATGGTAAAACTCAAGCTCTTGGTTAGCAAAGAGGGCGCTGTTACTTATAAAGTTTTCATCAAGTTCTTCTTCAGAGAGTTTGAATTCTTTCTTGATGCAAGCCCTGATGTTAGCATGAGTTAGGGGTAGTGCCATTTGGGGAAGAAAGGTTGGAAAAGGTTTTATCTGACACTGTATTTGAGAGAATGCAAGAAGAAACGAAATTTTGGGCAAGAGTTTGAAGAAAGTGTGAAGGAAGAAGTGGAATGCCAACCCTTTATATAGAATAAGTTTGCAGTAAAGGAACGGTTCATTTTTAATGTTTGAATGGACTGCGTTTGGTATTCTAAAGAAAAGTTATAGCTCCCGCCGTTTCATGCCCTTGGAAGTTGAAGTGTAATCATGATGAGAACTGATGCACGCACGTCTCAAATAGACGTTTTGAAAAAGGTGACGTCATCTTTCAATGATGGTTACGGCTAAGGGTAGTAGAAACGTCAAGTCTAGGCTCAAAGGGCTGCGAAGGGTAATCATGTCACGTGGTTACATTTATTAAAATTACTGTGACAATGAAAAAGTATATTTTGGCAAGTTTTAGAGAATTGGTAAGGCATTACTTATGACAATTGCAAAATAAAATATGTGGGGAGATTGAAAGATAAAGTTGCACATATATATATATATATATTCTTGGAGAAATTTGATTACAAAACAAAATAAGTACGCAGCACAAAAGGGAGTACAAGGTTCGAAGCAACTAATTAAAATCCCTAGGAAGATTATCTTTTATCTTCGAGTATTGGGTCTCCCATAAGGACATATGACATTCGATCAATGCCTGTTGTCTTTTCACTAGTTTCTGTGCACTAGTTTCTGTGCACTAGTTTCTGTGCCGTCTCGAAGTGTCGAATTCCCGACTGCGCCACCTCAGTTAATTCATCTTGATTGGTTTTTTGGATTTCTACTTGACGAGACTGGGCATCCTTTATCTTCCCTTTGAGTTGCTCAATTTCTTTTTTCAAGGCTTTGATATTTGTCTCACACTCTTCATATTCTCGCTGGTTCTTCGAACGCTCGAGCTTAAGGGTGTCAGCCTTCTTCGTTGCATTGTTAGCAGCTTACCATGAAGAACTGTGAGAAGTCATTTTTGCTGTGAGTTGTCCGTCAACATCCCATTTTCGAAGGAGATTAGATTGGAGTTGTTCAATCAGAGAACTCAATAAAACAATTACTTCTGAGACTTCCACTGGAACAAGAAGTAAGTCCACTTTCTTTAGAAGGTTGTTTAGACCATAATATTTGGTGGAATATTTGCTGAGAGCTTCGACGAGGTTGGTTTCAAAGAACCTCTCCCTTATCTGATGAAGGAGTTTAGGAATATCATCCTTGTCACCAGCACCTGCCAAGACAGTCGAAGGAGTTCCAAGGGACGAAGCGCTATCAATACTCATCATGGTTTTGAGGAAGCTCACAGGATCAGTTTTCTTGAGTTGCTCTAGTTCTGAGGGAGTAGGCATCGCAGGGGCTTGCTTCGAAGTAGTCACAAGAGTGACTGTAGTCCCAAGGTTCGAAGTTTCATTAGAACCAGGTGTAGCCAGTTTGGAAGTTTCTTCTGCAGCATCTTGTTCAGATATAGTGTCTTCGCTGCCAGTTGGTTGTCCAGCTGTGTTACCACTATTCGAACATTGCGGATTTTCCTCCATAGTTTCATCTTGATGAATGGGTGGAGACTCATCATTTGAATGGCTTTCTTCAGCAGACGCAGTCGGAATGATAGTTGCAAGAGATTGAGTGTCTTCGAGAACGGGAGAAAGCACATGAGATTTGTGTTGAGAAACACCTGCGATGGACAGTTAGAATCGATCAAAACGGAGAAAAGGGCAGAAAGTCCATCCGTAATTCGAAAGAGCGGACATTTACCTCGAAGGTTGTCAAGGTCAATGTGTAAACTTGAGGCTTTGAGATCAGAAGTAGCGGGTACCAGCATCATCCTACATTTACAAGGTAAAATGTGAACTTAATCATTAGAATTACAGTGTAAAGAAATGGTTAAATTGTGAAACCCAAAATACCTTGGTCGGAATGTTGTCTGGACTGGAGTTATGACTCTCCACAATGGGGATAGTGC
Source organism: Vicia villosa (assembly GCF_029867415.1). Taxonomy (NCBI): domain Eukaryota; kingdom Viridiplantae; phylum Streptophyta; class Magnoliopsida; order Fabales; family Fabaceae; genus Vicia; species Vicia villosa. The sequence goes on from NC_081183.1 coordinate 81,480,819, forward strand.
TAGCAGCCTTCAAGGGTGAGTCCTCAGAAGATACCTTGTCACTCGAAGAAGTGAGCTTCGAAGTCCTAGATCCCTTTCCTTTGGTTGAAGGGGTGGCAGCTTTCTGTCTTTTCTTTATCGTTTGTCTGGTGCGAGGAGGAGATTTATCTTCATCTTCCGAGTCGGCTATTGGAGGAACTTTTCGCTTCGAAGGCGCTGGAGGTTTCGAGCTCTGAAGTACATATTAAAACCAAGTGAGTGACATTCATTAAATTTCACAAGCTAAAATATAAGGTATCCATGTACCGTAGGCTTCTTGCCAGTGGTGATAGAGTCACTCCCACTCGCCCTGGTGTTCCTTGAAGTTCCAGAACCCTTTTGTACAGGGGCTTCTTTGATTTGCCTCTTTCGAGCAACAGCTGTGAACAAAATATAAATCAGTATTTCAATGAAAAAGAAAAAATTAGTCGAAGGATTGTCTAAACCCCAACCTTCAGGTATTGGAGTCAAAATGCGAACGTGCTCAAGATCTATATGAAGATGTCCTTTGAAAGTATCCAAGGTATGCTTAGTCGGGACCACTCGTTCAGCGCGTTTTTTAGATTCTTCCTGAAGAATTTTTATGAGATTCCCACACACAAACCAGTCTGGAAAAGGAGGGCTTAAGGCCACCCCAAAATCAGCACTAGGAAGTGGAGGAAATTTTGGAGGATGAAGTTCAAAAGCCACTTTATAACGTAGTTCAGGTCGAACAAACGTAGGCAATTTCAACTTATCCAGTTTAGCAGAAAACTTTTCACGTAAAGTAACCGCAGCCTCACGAACGGTCCGACTAAGGTCATCAGGCTTGTAGATAGTTTCAAAGAACTTTTGAAATGCTTGAATTTCTTTAATATGAGTCGAAGTACCTTTCTGGAAATTATCCTGCACATCAGCAAAAGCTTCAGTTAGTTCCTGAGTAAGGCTTTCAGCATCGAAGATTTGCGCAGAATAATATTCTGTCCACCATTGATGAAAATCTATGGTAGAATAAAAAGCAGACTCGAAAGAAACAGGAGACAAAGTGGTGATGCCAACATATCGGGAGATTTTTTATTCATAGTCATCTTCTGCCAGATGCGAAATGTGTAGACACATGTGATTCCTTTTGTCATACAAACACTTTGGTTTGAGTTGAACCAGCCCAAATTGTCTTGAAACCAGATTGGGTTGATAGCAAAGGAGACAGCAATGACTTTTTGAAGATCAAAGTCGGTGATATAACAACTTTGGGGTGAGAAAAGCTTCCCAGATGGACATAGCATCAGCTTGTTGATCAGGAGAAGTTGCTGGAAACTCTCGAGTAAACCATTCGGGACCTACCTTACGTTGTACGAATGGAGCCATCAAAGGAGTGAATTGATAACGTTCAGCGAACATCATTATGAATGCCAGGAAGGTTTCACGAAGTTTGCCACTTTCTTCCTTTGGGGTTAGGTAAGCCAATCTGGTTCCTTCCACTGTTCGATCCTTTATGTCTGCACTTTCTTCATCCACAACATTTTTATATGGGAGGTGAGCCTCAAAAGTGGCATTAAGCCATAGTTGCAACAGCCAGAAAGGACCAGCGAAAAGAAGAGATCCTGTTTTGTAGTTCTTAACAAGGTCCGTTGCTTCACCAAGATTCTCATAAAGAAATCCTAGAATTAGCTTGCCTAGGTTTAACTTTATCCCAGCATTTAGCTGGTTAGCCATGCAAAGATATCTTTTTGCTACTTGTATGGACCTAGAGCAAAAGACGCATCTCGAGAGCCAAAGTGCTAGAAATGCTATGTGTTCTTCGTCAGAAACGTCTGGGTCCGTTTCGTTGTGGTATTGTTGAATGAAGGCAGTATAGGTGATTGTTGCTTCATTAAAATTGATGGTGTCAGTATCCATGAAATTAGGATCGAAGGTTTCCCCAGTTGGTCGAAGCCCTGTAATGGCAGCTACATCGAAGAGGGTAGGGGTAACCATCCCGCATGGAAGGTGAAAAGTATTGTGAGAAGCATCCCAGAAGTAAACTGACGCTACTAACATGGTTTGGTTATATTCTAAACCTGTTTTGGATAATTGGATTAAATCATAAATCCCTAGTTGTTTCCAGAAAGGCGCTTTTTGCTTTTCTACCTTCTTTAGCCAAGCATAATACAGGTCAGGATCCTTTGCTAATGGGATTGACCTAAAGACTTTCACGAAATTGGTTACATAGTTTAACCTAATTTTCTCTAAGGCCAAAGGAGTTTCAGTTGAGGTCTCTTTTGGGCTATCACGGTTAGCTGAGACTGGGTGACCTTCATCGTCTATCTTATTCTTGCTAACTAAAGGCCTAGTTTTATAATAAGCAGGAAAGAATTTATTCAAAGAGGAGTTATTTTCTCCTGGTAAAGGACCCATGAAGGCATGAGCTTTTCCAGAAAGTTCAAAGGGAATGATTACCTGAGAAGCATAGATGGCGCGCGCCTCTGAAGTATTTGGGCTCGGTATGTGTTCTTGATTCCCTGTCCGCATAGAATTTTGAAGTTTTAGAACGGGTTGAAGAACATTTGAAGAAGACGCCATGGATAAGTTTGATTTGGGAAATGGGTTTGAATGTAACCGAAGATGTTTTTTTGTGGAGAGAATGAGGAGATAGAAGTGAAAGTTATATGAAGGTAGAAGTTCAAGTATTTAAAGGTTTAACAGAAACCCTTTCAAATCTTTTGGGTAAAAGCCAAGAGACACGCGGCAGGTGTTGATTTAATCCAACGGCGGTCGAATAATTATTAGCTTTACTCCTAGTATATAGGAGTAATGATCATGAAGTAAGACCAGAACGTGGGAATGTAATTTATGAGAAGACATCTTTGAAAATGACAAGACGTTTTGGAAACAGAGTCATAAGTGATTATGACGTCATTCAATAGTCTTGGAACTCTAAGAAGTAAGTAAAACGAAATCTCGTTATAACAAGAAATGCCTATTTCTCTTGCTTTCGAAACAGGCATTTATTGGGGGCAATTTATTAGCTGAAGATTTCGTTTGGGAAGAATATCCTTCGAAGGTTTGGAATTCGAAGGAAGATGGTTACTGATGACCATCTTTGAGATCAAAAATGGCTACTGATGGCCATGTTCGAGAATGATGGTTTAAGTTGGAACGAAGACAGTTAGCACTGAAGCTAAATTCGAAAAGAATCATCTTTTGGGACTTAAACGTTTTTACGAAATATGTAAAGTACTGAAGCTTAGCTTATTTTCGTGGCATTCTCGATTCTGATTATGTTGCCACGCGTCGAAAGAGGATTCAGGCGGGAGGATTTGAATTTCGAAGTAGTTTATATAACTGCACAAAGACAGATGGCATCCCAAGGATTCTTGTGACTAACGTGGATCAGATTAGTGTAGGACCATTAGGGGCAAACTTAGTATAAATAAGGGTCTTAGTATTAGGATTCCGTGTGTTCATTTTGTACAAATCACTCACATATTGCTCAAGTATCAAGTGTTAAGAGAACGAGTTTCGCTGAGAAGTGTACGTATGACACCAACACCATTTTAAATACATTTGTATCTTTCTTTATTCAAGTATCTTTTGATATTACTATATTTCGTTTACTTTCTGTCATTTACATTGCTGCACTCTTTATTTTCATTCTATTTAGTTTCGAAGCATTTAAGTTTCTACACTTTAAGATTCTTGCACTTTACAGTTTTGTCTTATATTTTATCTTTATCTTACCCTTCGCTGATGTTATATTTACGTGTATAACAAGGTGATTGCTAATCTTTATTTCTTTGATTAAGTATTTCTTATTTCGAGACAAGCCAACCATAGACATAATTCGAACTATCATGAATAACAACCTTTTTGACTATGTCCTAGGATCAATCTAGTCGATCCTTCGAGTAACCAAATCATATTTATTATAGTTTGGAAGACTAACGGTTGTTTACCGAAAATGACCGTAAACACCAGCAGAGGGGGTTTTTCGAGGCCGGTTGGCAAGGGATCCTCTAAGATTGCCTAGGAAAGAGGACCATGGCGCTCCTCTTCGTCGTTGCTGGCGGACGGAGAAAAATATCGGCTCTGGCTACGCCTGCGTCGCCTCCGGTTGTCGTCGTGCCTGGCCGGGGGTGATCTAGACTTACTTTTTGGCCGAGGATATGGTGAACGGTGTCTGGAACGCTGGTCGCTTGACCCTTTCTTGGAAGATGGACCCGCATTATCCCTGGGGGAGGGGGAACGAGGGCGTTTCTTGGTGACTACATCGCGTCGAGAACGATTTTTGTGATCGGGGGAGTTTTTGAGCGGCGCTTCTATTCGAGGGCCCCGATCCGGTCTGTTAGAACAAGATTTGTTCTTATCAATTATCTTAGTTTTGATGATAACAATAATATGAATTTTGCTTAAGATAACATGGTACTCTAATCCAATGCAATTTCCCTTTCAGGAAATATATATAAAGAGTACGCATAATTCAGCGCTCAGAAGTTGTATCTCAAATGGTTCAGCATGCAACATCAGAACATGGTCTGGCAAGACATCAGAAGATGGTCGAAGCAGAATCAGAACATGGGTCTATGGAAGCATCAGAAGAACATGAGATCAGAAGCACTGAAGATCAGAAGATGGTATCACGCTCAGAAGCACTTCAAGGTCAGAAGATCAGAAGATGCTATGCACCAAGCTGTTTTGACTCTGATGATATTCAAACGTTGTATTCACAAACATCAGATCAGAAGGAAGTACAGGTGGCAGACTACGCTGACTGACAAAAGGAACGTTAAAAGCTACTAAAGGCTACGTCAGTAGACACAGCGTGAACAAGGCTCGAGGTAGTTGACAAAAGCGTATAACATTAAGTGCAAAGCTGTACGGAACACGCAAAGCATTAAATGCATTCAACGGTCATCTTCTCAACGCCTATAAATATGAAGTTCTGATGAGAAGCAAGGTTAACGATTCTGCACCAAAACAACTTATATCAAACTTGCTGAAACGCTGTTCAAATCTAAGCTCAGAATCTTCATCAACTCACTACATTGCTGTTGTAATATCTTAGTGAGATTAAGCTTAAACGTTAAGAGAAATATCACAGTTGTGATTATCGCTTTTAAGAAGCATTTGTAATACTCTTAGAATTACATTAAGTTGTAAGGAACTAGAGTGATCAGTGTGATCAGTATACTCTAGGAAGTCTTAGCAGTTGGCTGAGCAGTTTGTAACTAGAGTGATCGTGTTGATCAGAATACTCTAGGGAAGTCTTAGGAGTGAACTAAGCCTAGAGTGATCGTGTTGATCAGTAGACTCTAGAAAAGTCTTAGAGGGTATCTAAGCAGTTGTTCCTGGAGTGATCAGTGTGTGATCAGAAGACTCTGGAAGACTTAGTTGCGGACTAAGTGGAAAACCATTGTAATCCGTGCGATTAGTGGATTAAATCCTCAGTTGAGGTAAATCATCTCTGCGGGGGTGGACTGGAGTAGCTTCGTTAACAGCGAACCAGGATAAAAATAATTGTGCAATTTATTTTTATCGTCCAAGTTTTAAAGTCACACTTATTCAATCCCCCCTTTCTAAGTGTTTTTCTATCCTTCAATTGGTATCAGAGCGCCGGTTCTAAGGTGCAAGCACTTAACCGTGTTTAGAAAAGATTCAGGAAGAGAAAAACGCTTCATTTAAAAGATGGTTGATGAAAGTGGAAAGTCTACATCTACACCTGCATCTACATCTGGCTCTGCTGAGCAATACAACGGAAACAATGGTTATACTAGACCGCCGGTATTTGATGGTGAAAACTTTGAATACTGGAAAGATAAACTGGAAAGTTATTTTCTGGGTCTAGATGGTGATCTATGGGATCTTCTAATGGATGGTTACAAACATCCAGTAAATGCCAGTGGCGTGAAGCTGTCAAGGCAAGAAATGAATGATGATCAAAAGAAGCTTTTCAGGAATCATCATAAATGTAGAACTGTTTTGCTGAATGCTATCTCTCATGCTGAGTATGAGAAGATATCTAACAGGGAAACGGCCTATGACATATATGAGTCCTTGAAAATGACTCATGAAGGAAATGCTCAAGTCAAGGAGACTAAAGCTCTAGCCTTAATCCAGAAGTATGAAGCCTTCAAGATGGAGGATAATGAAGACATTGAAAAGATGTTTTCGAGATTTCAAACTCTGACTGCTGGATTGAGAGTTCTTGACAAAGGATACACCAAGGCTGATCATGTGAAGAAGATCATCAGAAGCTTACCCAGAAGATGGGGTCCTATGGTGACTGCATTCAAGATTGCAAAGAATCTGAATGAAGTTTCTCTGGAAGAGCTGATCAGTGCCTTGAGAAGCCATGAAATTGAGCTGGATGCAAATGAGCCGCAAAAGAAAGGTAAGTCTATTGCATTAAAATCTAATATCAAGAAATGCACTAACGCTTTTCAGGCCAAAGAAGAAGATCCTGAAGAATCAGAATCTGAAGAAGAAGATGAACTGTCCCTGATCTCCAGAAGGCTAAATCAACTCTGGAAGACCAAGCAAAGGAAGTTCAGAGGCTTCAGAAGTTCAAGGAAATTTGAACATGGAGAATCTTCTGATGAAAGAAGATTTGACAAGAAGAAGGTCATGTGCTATGAATGCAATGAGCCTGGACACTACAAGAATGAATGTCCAAATCTTCAGAAGGAAAGTCCCAAGAAAAAGTTTCATAAGAAGAAAGGTCTTATGGCAACCTGGGATGAGTCAGAAGATGATTCAGAAGATGAGCAGGCCAACTGTGCGCTGATGGCGACAGAAGATGACGGATCAGAATCTACATCAGAATCAGATTCTGAAGAGGTATTTTTTGAACTTACTAGAGATGAGTTAGTTTCCGGTCTAACTGAACTTCTGGAACTCAAGTCTCAGATCAGTCTCAAATACAAAAAGCTGAAAAAGCAATTTGAATTTGAAACAAAGAAGCTTGAGTTGGAGAATTCTGAATTAAAAGAAAAACTTTTAAAATTATCCAATAATGTTGGATCTCCTTCTAATTCAGAAAAATCCACTCCTAGTCTAAACCATATTCTGAAAGAATATGATTTAAGTTTCAGGAAGTTCTTATCTAGAAGTATTGGCAGAAGTCAGCTAGCTTCTATGATATATGCCGTATCTGGAAACAAAAGAGTTGGCATTGGTTTTGAGGGTGAAACCCCATACAAACTTGAACCTGTTGATGAAATGAAAATTACATACAAGCCATTGTATGATCAGTTCAAGTATGGCCACTCTCATGATATTAGGCACACTTCACATGCCCAAAGTTTTCACATAACACACACCAAGAAGCATGTGACACAACCTAGGAAATATCATGAAACTCATATTAAAAATTATCATGCTGTTCCTCCTATTGCTTATAATGTTAAACCCAAGTTCAATCAGAACTTGAGAAAATCTAACAAGAAAGGACCCAAGAAAATGTGGGTACCTAAGGATAAGATTATTCCTATTGCAGATATCCTTGGCTGCAAGAAGGACAAAGCACAACATGTCATGGTACCTGGACTCTGGATGCTCACGACACATGACAGGAAGAAGGTCTATGTTCCAAGACCTGGTGCTTAAGTCAGGAGGAGAAGTCAAGTTTGGAGGAGATCAGAAGGGCAAGATAATTGGCTCTGGAACTATAAAGTCTGGTAACTCTCCTTCCTTTTCTAATGTACTTCTTATAGAAGGATTAACTCATAACCTCTTATCTATCAGTCAATTGAGTGACAATGGTTATGATATAATCTTTAATCAAAAGTCTTGCAAGGCTGTAAATCAGAAGGATGGCTCAATCCTATTTACAGGCAAGAGGAAGAACAACATTTATAAGACAGATCTGCAAGATCTTATGAGTCAGAAGGTGACTTGTCTTATGTCTGTTTCTGAAGAGCAGTGGGTCTGGCACAGAAGATTAGGTCATGCTAGTTTGAGAAAGATTTCTCAGATTAACAAACTGAATCTGGTCAGAGGACTCCCTAATCTGAAATTCAAATCAGATGCTCTTTGTGAAGCATGTCAGAAGGGCAAGTTCTCCAAACCTGCATTCAAGTCTAAGAATGTTGTTTCTACCTCAAGGCCATTAGAACTCTTGCACATTGATCTGTTTGGACCAGTCAAAACAGCATCTGTCAGAGGAAAGAAATATGGATTAGTCATCGTAGATGATTATAGCCGCTGGACTTGGGTAAAATTCTTAAAACACAAGGATGAGACTCATTCAGTGTTCTTTGATTTCTGCATTCAGATTCAATCTGAAAAAGAGTGTAAAATCATAAAGGTCAGAAGTGATCATGGTGGTGAATTTGAGAACGGATCCTTTGAAGAATTCTTCAAAGAGAATGGTATTGCCCATGATTTCTCTTGTCCTAGAACTCCACAGCAAAATGGGGTTGTAGAGCGAAAGAATAGGACTCTGCAAGAAATGGCCAGAACCATGATCAATGAAACCAATATGGCTAAGCATTTCTGGGCAGAAGCAATAAACACTGCATGCTATATTCAGAATAGAATCTCTATCAGACCTATTCTAAATAAGACTCCTTATGAATTGTGGAAGAATAGAAAGCCCAACATTTCATATTTCCATCCTTTTGGATGTGTATGCTTTATTCTGAACACTAAAGATCATCTTGGTAAGTTTGATTCCAAAGCTCAAAAGTGTTTCCTTCTTGGATATTCTGAACGCTCAAAAGGCTACAGAGTATACAATACTGAAACATTGGTTGTAGAAGAATCAATCAATATCAGGTTTGATGATAAGCTTGGTTCTGAAAAACCAAAGCAGTTTGATAATTTTGCAGATTGTGATATATCAGAAGTTGTTGAGCCAAGAAGCAACGCATCAGAAGCAGAGCTCCTCAGAAGCAAAGAACCAGAAGATCAAGTATCAGCTTCTCTGGAGGATCTAAGTATTTCTGAAGAACCATCTGTCAGAAGATCATCCAGACTCATCTCTGGTCATTCAGAAGATGTCATTCTTGGAAAGAAGGATGATCCAATCAGAACAAGAGCATTCCTTAAGAACAATGCAGATTGTCAATTAGGTCTTGTATCTTTGATCGAGCCAACTTCTGTTGATCATGCTCTAGAAGATCCAGACTGGATAATTGCTATGCAAGAAGAACTGAATCAGTTTACAAGGAATGATGTTTGGGATCTTGTTCCAAGACCAGATGGATTCAATATAATTGGTACAAAATGGGTCTTCAGAAACAAGCTCAGTGAGAAAGGCGAAGTGGTAAGAAACAAAGCCAGACTGGTGGCTCAGGGTTATAGTCAACAAGAAGGGATTGATTATACAGAAACCTTTGCACCAGTGGCCAGGTTAGAATCTATTCGTCTATTAATTTCTTTTGCCACTCAACATAACATCACTCTCTATCAAATGGATGTTAAGAGTGCCTTCTTAAATGGTTATATAGATGAAGAAGTTTATGTCCATCAACCTCCTGGTTTTTGAAGACTCTATGTCTCCGAATCATGTGTTTAAACTAAAGAAATCATTATATGGATTGAAGCAAGCTCTCAGAGCTTGGTATGAACGCTTAAGTTCTTTCCTTCTAGATAATGGTTTCACTAGAGGAAAAGTGGACACTACTCTCTTTTGTAAAACCTTTGAAAAGGATATTTTAATTTGTCAAATATATGTAGATGATATTATTTTTGGAACATCTAATGCTACACTTGGAAAGGAGTTTGCTAAGTCTATGCAGGCTGAGTTTGAAATGAGCATGATGGGAGAACTCAAGTATTTCCTTGGAATACAAATAAATCAAACATCAGAAGGAACATATGTTCACCAAACCAAGTATGTGAAGGAACTTCTGAAGAAGTTTAATCTTCTGGATTGCAAAGAAGCCAAAACTCCTATGCATCCAACATGCATCCTAGGTAAGGATGAGGTAAGTAAGAAGGTAGATCAGAAGTTATACAGAGGTATGATTGGATCTCTTCTATATCTGACTGCTTCTAGACCTGACATTTTGTTCAGTGTTTGTTTGTGTGCTAGATTCCAATCAGATCCTAGAGAATCTCATTTAACTGCTGTTAAGAGAATTCTAAGGTATCTGAAAGGTACTACTAATGTTGGCTTAGTTTACAGAAAATCTAAAGAATACAACTTAGTAGGATTCTGCGATGCTGATTATGCTGGAGACAGAATTGAAAGAAAAAGTACTTCAGGAAGTTGCCAATTTCTTGGAAGTCATTTGATCTCTTGGTACAGCAAGAAGAAAGCAACTATTGCTCTATCAACGACAGAAGCAGAATATGTAGCTGCTGCTGGTTGTAGTACACAGATGCTCTGGATGAAGAGTCAGTTAGAAGATTATCAGATATTTGAGAGTAACATTCCTATATTCTGTGATAATACTTCTGCTATATGTTTATCTAAGAATCCTATTCTTCATTCAAAAGCTAAACATATTGAGATTAAACATCATTTCATAAGGGACTATGTTCAGAAGGGTGTCATATCTTTAAACTTCGTTGATACAGACCATCAATGGGCTGATATCTTTACAAAACCCCTGGCTGAAGATAGGTTTAAGTTCATTCTGAAGAACATCAGTATGGATTTATGCCCAGAATGAGAAGATGAGAAGTTCTCATGTATGAGTATCTTCTGAAATGAATGTGGAACATTTTTTTTTGTCAGAAGTTCTGATTGAAATCTTTTAGAAATTATGATTCGGTTATTACTAACGTTTCATTGTCTAAGTTGATTCAGAATCTCTTTTAAAGCAAAACAGCTGTTACGTTTTATCTCGGGATGGTAAACCTGTCGTTACTATTCATGGATAAGCGTGCGTGCAGTTGAAGGGACGCCGACCATAGGTAACTGTGCTAGTCACTTCATTTGTCTTTATTATCTCTCCTCACGTCACGTAACATTAAATGCTATTCATCATTTGTTTCATTTTATTTTGTTTAAATACTCTTCAAACTCTCCTCTTTCCCTCTCATCTTTCTCTATCTCTTTGCATTCCTCATCAAGTTCTTCTCTCTCTCTCTTCCATATCAAACCCTATTTTCTTTTGTCGTTTTATGCATCTGAATTTTTTTTAAATATTCTTTTTGATGTTATGACAAAAAGGGGGAGAAGATAAATGATAAGATAAATGATAAATGATTTGATTAATCTATCAGTTGCTGGGTAAAGGCTCCCACACATTCACTAACAAGAACTGCAAGTTCTACATGGTTTGAGTGTTTTGCAGGTACAGAGAAGTGAAGTGAATCTTCAGAAGCAAACACTAGAAGCAAAAACCATGGAAACTGAAGCAAGCTGAGTGCTGTCAAGCTTCAGAGATCAGAAGCAAGAAAGAAGAATGAATCAGAAGCACTGATAATAGAATTTGAATATCATTGTCTATCCTGTTCTGACAAAATTCTATTTGCTCTGATACATATAATGTTATGGCTCTGATACATTATTTGCTCTGATACATTATTTCAGCCTATATGGCTCTGATACATATAATGTGTTCAAACATACATTTTTATGTTCTAACTCGTTCATGCTGACTTTTGTCGTTTAGTTTTTGTTCTGTAACATTTCAGGATGTAGAGATGCTCTGATGATGCTCTGGTACATTCAACAATGTTCTGATACAAATCTAGCATGAAGTGATGTTGGTAGACATTCAAAGTTCTGAAGCTATCCGAAGGAAGCAGAAATCAGAAGATGTGAATGTTCTAAAAGATTCAGAAAATTCAAGCTCTGAAGCTGTCCTGAATGGAAGCAGGAATCAGAAGCTGTGAGTGTTCTAAGGATCTAAAGAAATTCAAGTTCTGAAGCTGTCCAATGGAAGCAGAAGTCAGAAGCTATGAATTCTCTGAAGGCAGAAAGCTTATATGATCGTCTCTACCGAAATAATCAGGGAAGTCTTTTATCAAAGTTCTTCGAGTATTTATTTCAGGGGGAGATTATTTATCTCAGGGGGAGATTGTTAATCTCAGGGGGAGACATATTCATATGCTTATGCTATAGCTGTGTAATTTGTCTTTTGCCGTCTACTCTTTCTGATCGCAAATTCATATCATTTATATATGTTTTTATCATCATCAAAAAGGGGGAGATTGTTAGAACAAGATTTGTTCTTATCAATTATCTTAGTTTTGATGATAACAATAATATGAATTTTGCTTAAGATAACATGGTACTCTAATCCAATGCAATTTCCCTTTCAGGAAATATATATAAAGAGTACGCATAATTCAGCGCTCAGAAGTTGTATCTCAAATGGTTCAGCATGCAACATCAGAACATGGTCTGGCAAGACATCAGAAGATGGTCGAAGCAGAATCAGAACATGGGTCTATGGAAGCATCAGAAGAACATGAGATCAGAAGCACTGAAGATCAGAAGATGGTATCACGCTCAGAAGCACTTCAAGGTCAGAAGATCAGAAGATGCTATGCACCAAGCTGTTTTGACTCTGATGATATTCAAACGTTGTATTCACAAACATCAGATCAGAAGGAAGTACAGGTGGCAGACTACGCTGACTGACAAAAGGAACGTTAAAAGCTACTAAAGGCTACGTCAGTAGACACAGCGTGAACAAGGCTCGAGGTAGTTGACAAAAGCGTATAACATTAAGTGCAAAGTTGTACGGAACACGCAAAGCATTAAATGCATTCAACGGTCATCTTCTCAACGCCTATAAATATGAAGTTCTGATGAGAAGCAAGGTTAACGATTCTGCACCAAAACAACTTATATCAAACTTGCTGAAACGCTGTTCAAATCTAAGCTCAGAATCTTCATCAACTCACTACATTGCTGTTGTAATATCTTAGTGAGATTAAGCTTAAACGTTAAGAGAAATATCACAGTTGTGATTATCGCTTTTAAGAAGCATTTGTAATACTCTTAGAATTACATTAAGTTGTAAGGAACTAGAGTGATCAGTGTGATCAGTATACTCTAGGAAGTCTTAGCAGTTGGCTGAGCAGTTTGTAACTAGAGTGATCGTGTTGATCAGAATACTCTAGGGAAGTCTTAGGAGTGAACTAAGCCTAGAGTGATCGTGTTGATCAGTAGACTCTAGAAAAGTCTTAGAGGGTATCTAAGCAGTTGTTCCTGGAGTGATCAGTGTGTGATCAGAAGACTCTGGAAGACTTAGTTGCGGACTAAGTGGAAAACCATTGTAATCCGTGCGATTAGTGGATTAAATCCTCAGTTGAGGTAAATCATCTCTGCGGGGGTGGACTGGAGTAGCTTCGTTAACAGCGAACCAGGATAAAAATAATTGTGCAATTTATTTTTATCGTCCAAGTTTTAAAGTCACACTTATTCAATCCCCCCTTTCTAAGTGTTTTTCTATCCTTCACGGTCACTTTGCTGCTGTATGAGCGCATTGGTCTGGGCAAGAGCAGCTAGAACAGCGTTTATGGTCTGGTCTTGAGGAGTCTGACCTTTGGAGAGGAAAGGGTTGCCCAGAATTTCTTCGTGGTTGTCCTTCCCGCTTGTATCTTCGAAACTATGAAATGGGTCATCTTGGAGATCTTTTGGAGAAGGGGATGTCGTGACACCGTCTCGAGGGACGGTGTTTCTGGAAGGGGGAACGACGGAGAGGTCGTTTTTCTTGAGTATTGCAGCGTCTAATGAAGAGGGATCTTCGTTATTGCCGGCCATGAGTAATGATTTGATTAAAGCTTTGGTTCCTGGGTTCTTGCAGGAGGCAAGAATGGATCAAGAAGGTGCAAGAAAAAGGAACGGGGGAGCTAGGTTTCCCACAGACGCCGCCACTGATCTTACCGAGCAAATCAGATGGCCAACAACAATGAAGGCTTGAAGTTCCGAACGGTTGAGAGGGAAAAAAGGGTTGTACCCGCAAGGCACTCCGATGCCAAAGTAAGTATGTGTTTCACAAGGTACAACAAAGTGTGAGAGTTTTGGGGTAAGAAAAAATTACCTTGCCCTCTGTGTGGAGAGGGCTATTTATAAGATGTGGTATACAACTTGGACTCCTCCTTATGGGGCGGATAATTATGTGACGCGTGAACTGATTGTTTACCAGGCACGAGGGTCCCTCGTGGTCGGCTGTCTCTTGAGTATGCTCGGAGCGATCGGGCGAATCCTGATAAGCGCGGTCTAAATTGTCTTGGGCCGAAGGCTGGGTTGGCCCAATTATGTTGATTGGGTCTGTCCCGAACAGTTTCACTTTATAGTTTTTTCTAAGGTTAAATATATTTTTAGTCCCTATAAATATGCGACCCTGTATTTTTAGTCCATATAAAATTTTCCTTTAATTAATGGTGCTTATACAATTATTATGCACTTAGTTTCAGTTTCTACTGTCAAACCAATGTGTATTTTAGAATGATTATTTTGCAGACATGTTCATAATGTTTTAAAAAGTTCCTGAAAAAAAAGAAACTCAAAATTTAATTTCTAAGTTGAGATTTTCATTACTTTTATCATTATTTTTTGAAATTTGAAAATTTCATATTTAATTTTTCTCGTTTTAAAAAATCCTAAAACTTGGTAAATAAATATTTTACAGTATTCTAAACATATATAAAAAGAATTATTAAAAAATGTAAAAATTAAAGGGTAATTAAACCGTTTTTAAAATTTTAGAAAATAGCAGGGACTAAAATTGCATGCATAAAAATTTTAGAAGGACCATTTATTGAAGAAAAATTTTATAAGGATTAAAAATGCAGGTTCGTATATTTATAGGGACTAAAAACATATTTAACCCTTTTTTCTACGTGTAAGGTTAAATGTTATGCTTGTTATTTGTTCATCAATTGCAGTATGAGCACTTATCCTTAATTGGCTATCTTATTAGAATGGTACATGGCTACATAAAGTAGGTTTAAGTTTAATAACTAGCAGTAGTAAAATAAATGTGAAGTAGCATATGTTCGAATTGAATTTCCAACCAATCATTGACTGTTTTGTCTTGATTCTTTTTAAAGGTAAAGCTTATATGAAGAACTGTTGGTTTTTTAACAACAATTTTATTGGTGTTTTCGACGAGGTTCTTGGTGATGTTGTTGAGTTTTTGATGGAGTTAATTTAAAAAATATTTACTTTTAATTTTCTACAACAAACACTACAGGAAAATTGCTCAAAAAGTGTCACCAAAAGCCAAAAATTTGTAGCTAAATGTTTATTGGACTTTGGATGACACCACCTTTAACGTCAACTTTAAGGGGGCGTGGCGTGACGCTAAATTGAGTGTCACAATAACTTTTAGATATGGTTAAGTTTTTTCCTACGGTTGCAATAAATTTCACTATATCTTATGTGTATTATAAGTGATTGATACTATACCTACAAATTATTTTCTTTGAGCTTGCACTAAAACTTTAATAGATAAGATTTTTGTTACATCAAAATATAATAATTTTATAATTTTAGTTTTTTAATTTAATAGACGAATATTTTTAATATTAAAATTAAATTACTCAACTATAAATATTTTAAAATACGTTAAGAACCATAACAAAGTTAAATAACTAAAATTAAACAATTATACCGTTTTCTATTAAATTCGAATATTTTAACATAGGAAGTTTGATTTCATATACTTAGAATCTCGCACAAAAAAAATCAAATATATGAATCATACAAAAGAAGGCACATAGATTTGTATTTTAATATTATTGATTCTTCACTTTCATCTATCTACAATTTTGAATGATCTTGTATCTTCCCTTATCTTCCCCGATTAAGCCCGAAAATTTGAAACACAATACAGATAGCTGACGATATATCACATAAAAATTCACGATTTCTTCAAGTTTTGTCGCCATTGTTCACTTCCATTGCGGCTTTCTCGCCAACTTATTTCGACTCTCTCCACAACTATTTTACAGAAGAGTTTGGGTTTATGCGTCACCGTTTGTGTGTGTGTGTGTGTGACTATCATCTCTGGTCCAAAGCAACACAATTGTAATACCCCGTATTAAATTAAATGCTCTAATGTTATTAACTAACACTGAGGTTTTATCGATTGGTACATTAGAGATACTTTTGGACATTAAGTTAGTAGTGTTAACTTAAAGATATTTCCTTATATCTCTTCCTTTTTGGTTTTCTTCTTCATTTGCAACAAAAAGAGAAAGTTAGAGAGAAGAAGTAGAGAGAAGGAGGAGCAAGAAGAGAAAGGAGAAGAAAGCTTGGATCTTCATCATTTCTCCGTCGAATCGACTCATCTTCGACATCAACGACTCATAATCGAGGTGGGTTCTAGTTAGAAACTTATAGATTTGATTGTGGATGAGAAATCATAAGTTTGGATATTAGGGATTTCATAGAGAAATCTAGGTTTTGAACAAAATTCATCAATGTTCATGAACAAGTGCTTATAATCCATAAATATATCATCTATAGGTTGTATCTATGCTTTAATATGATCTAGAACAGGTTAGGATGGTTTTAGATGGTTTTGAACCATGGGTTTTGTGTGTGAAGCAGAGCTGAGAACTCAGTTCTCGCGCGCTTCGCGGCGCGAACGAGGCTGCGCGGCGCGAACTATGCAGGTTTTTAGGGGTTTTGATTCTGCCATCAGTACGCGGCGCGTACAAGGGTTCGCGGCGCGAACACCATGAGATTTTGGAGAGGTTTGCTTCTGCCAGAGGGTTCGCGGCGCGACCTAGCTGTTGCGCGGCGCGAACTGAAGCTTTCTTAACCAAATTCCTTAGCTTAATGAGATAACCGTTTAGACCATAACTTTTGAACCGTAACTTTGTTTTAATCACCGTTCGAAGTGGTAGGAAGCTAGAAGCGTGTACTTTCTAGTAGTGTAGGTTTTGGGAAAAAGGGGAGAATTATTTAATCGAGAGTCGGGAAATTGCTTGATTTCGTGGGTTGGTTTTCGTTCGGAATCATGAGAACGTTATGCTTTTGGTATGATACTTGTGTACTCTATAATTGTTGATTGAGTTCTATTGCAGGTGGATTGGTAAACCTTTGTAATATATATTTATATCAGAGAGGTTTGAATAACTTCATTGTTATGTGAATAAAGGTTAAGTGAGGAAACTAGGAATTGTTAGGTTATGTAGCTTAACAAAGAAACCTAGGATGGGACATTATATGGAACATACGTGTTGGAATCTTATGAGGAAAGGCTAACAGGCCTAGTGGTTTGCGGAAGCGATCACCATTGTATGATGTATTAATCGGAACCGTTGTATTTTCTTTATTTCTTTATTTTTTTCTTTTGAATGCTAACATGCATTCTTCGTGCAGAGAGGCACTATGCAGAGAGGCACAAATAATCTTGGCAGGTTTGATTCCCGCTTTTGTGTACGAATGGAACCTACGGGTAGAGACTTGTGATGGTGTACGGGCCATGTGAAGTGACGATTCATGGGGAAAGGCTCATGAGTCCGAATCCATTTCGTATGTCAAGATTTCCCAAAGGATCCATGACTCGTGCCACCTCCTAGACGTAGAAGGGGGCGGGAATATGGGGATGCCTTGGTATTGGTTTCCGATTAGTAATCTTGTGTTTGAGTTGTTGAACTCTAAGTATGATTTCATATAATGTTAGTGTGAGAACTCAAGGTCTAGTTTCTTTTATGACTTGAGACTTATAGGTTAGAACCTTGTAAAGCCGAGAGGATCCATAGGATAGGGAACTCACTAAGATATTTTATCTCACCCCATTATATATTGATTTCAGGTACTACAGGTTCCGCGAAGGGTAAGGAGAAAGCAGTTTGATTTCCTTATTCCTTATGCTTATTTTGGACATGGCGAAGCTTCCATTGTGCATTTCATTTTGTGATCATTGTTGATCTAGTTCTTAGTATTTACTTTTGAACATCTTGTATATATTATGTCGTTGTTAGAACTTTGTATTTAGGGCATTAATATGTATAATGTGTTGACTAGGAACTTATTAGTATTTTCAGTACCAAATACTTGGATTCATGTATATGTATATTGTTTGATGTATGTATTTATATATGGGTGTTACAGTTGGTATCAGAGCAGGTCGTATCCTCGACCTAGCCATGAGATATTATAAGTGTTTCTTTCTGTCCAAGATGTGTTGTGTTCCCATGAGTTTTGTTGTGTTATGACTATGGTATTGAGCCTGATCAACTTAATCCCATTTTGATGACCTCCAGGAACATGGCGGACGGACGCAGGACTCGTGGTCGACCCCCCACACGACCTCCACAAGTGAATACACCGGATGGCGGTGCGAATGTTCCATGGCCCCAGTTCATGCAACAGATGCAACAGCAGCAGAATCAGTTCATGCTGCAGATGATGCAACAGATGAATGGCGGTCATAATGTTCCAGTGGTTGTGCCCGAAGCTGTAGGTGGGACTTATAGGGATTTCATTCGCATGAATCCTCCGGAATTTCATGGTCGATTAGATCCTATAAAGGCGCATGAGTGGGTGGCCAATGTAGAAGGAATCTTTGAGATCGTGCATTGTAGTGAAGAGAACAAGGTGGTGTTTGCTTCTCATTCGCTGAAAGGTCCAGCTATGAGGTGGTGGAAGGGTGCTTCTGCTTTGATGACTACTCAGGGAGTACCTAAGGAATGGGAAAATTTCAAGACCACTTTTATGGAGAAATACTTTCCTAGTTCACTGAGGACTAAGAAGGAGTTGGAGTTCCAACAGTTAAGGCAGGACAATATGTCAGTGGCTACTTATGCTGAGAAGTTTGAAATTTTGGCTGCTTACTCTAGGCAGGCCGCGTATGCTCCTGATGAGGGTTGGAAGGTGGACCAGTTTCTGTTTGGTTTAAGGGCCGATATCTCACATAGTGTGTCCCAGAGGGAGTTCACTACTTATACGGAGTTGTTGCGACAATGTTATGTGGCTGAGACCAGTTTGAAGAAAGTTCAAGCTGAGGAAGAATTGAAGAAGAAGAATCAACATGAGAGGGGAAGGCCAAGCCAACAATTTCGACCTAGGCCACAAGCTTTCAAAGGGAAGCAAGTGCAAGGTTCGGGATCTAGTGCACCTCCAGTGTGTCGTAGTTGTGGTAAGAATCACCTTGGAAGGTGTACCTTTGAAGGGGTGAAATGTTTTCATTGTCATCAAGAAGGTCATATGGCTAGGAATTGTCCTCAGAAGAGGAATCAAGTGCAAGGAAGGGGTACTGGTAGAGTTTATACCTTGGATGCTAAGAAGACCAAGAGTGATAACTCTTTGATTGCAGGTACGTGTTTCATTAATGGGCATTCTTGTTTTGTTCTATTTGATTGTGGAGCAACACACTCTTTTGTGTCATTGCAATGTATGAAGCGACTTGGGTTGCAAGCTACTCCTTTATTTCCTCCTATGGCGGTTACTACTGCTATGGATGAGATGGTAGAGACACCGTTGGTGTGTGAAAATTGTGTGTTATCTGTGGGTGGTAGGAATTTCCAGATTGATCTTGTTTGCTTACCACTTAAGAAGGTAGATGTTGTATTGGGAATGGATTGGCTTTCTGCTAATTCGGTGTTCATTGGGTGTGAAGAGAAGTTAATCATTATTCCATCTGAAGAAGCTACTCCGAAGGATGTGTTGACTACTATACTAGAAGGTACGGTAGGTATGATTAATTTCTTGTTTGAGAAAGAGAAGTCTGTTCTGTTGGTTCTCACTGAGGAGACGGGTGACAAGTTAGAGGTTTCGCAAATTGCTGTTGTTAGAGAATTTCTTGATGTTTTTCCTGAGGATGTCACTTCTCTTCCTCCGGAAAGGGAAGTGGAATTCTCTATTGACCTGATACCGGGAACGGCTCCTATATCCGTTTCTCCGTATCAGATGGCACCGCTTGAATTAAGAGAATTGAAGGGGCAATTGGAGGAACTGATGGCTAAACATTTTGTGCGACCTAGTGTCTCACCATGGGGAGCTCCAGTGATGTTAGTAAAGAAGAAGGATGGTGGGATGAGGCTATGTATTGATTACCGTCGGTTGAATAAGGCCACCATCAAGAACAAATACCCTTTGCCAAGGATAAACGACTTGTTAGATCAATTGAAAGGAGCCTGTGTGTTCTCGAAGATTGACTTGCGGTCAGGTTATCACCAAATCCGTGTGAAGAGCTCAGATGTGCCAAAGACTGCATTTAGAACCCGTTATGGTCATTATGAATTCTTGGTAATGCCTTTCGGTGTTACGAATGCTCCAGCTGTTTTCATGGATTATATGAATCGGATATTCCAGCCTTACTTAGATCAATTTGTGGTAGTCTTTATTGATGACATTCTTATTTATTCTCGTACTCCACAAGAGCACGAAGAACACCTGAGGATTGTTCTGTCGGTATTGATAGAAAATCAATTGTTTGCTAAGTTAAGCAAGTGTGAGTTTTGGATGACGGAGGTAAGATTTCTTGGTCATGTCATATCTCAAGGAGGTGTGGCAGTGGACCCGTCAAAAATTGAAGCAGTAATTAATTGGGAGAGACCGAGTAATGTCTCAGAAGTCCGAAGTTTCTTGGGCTTAGCCGGCTACTACAGAAGATTTATAAAAGGGTTTTCTCAATTGGCTTTACCAAAGACTAGACTTACTCGGAAGGAGTGTCCTTATGATTGGGATTCGGGGTGTGAACAGAGTTTCATGGGCTTGAAGGAAAGATTGACGACTGCTCCTGTTTTAATCGTTCCTGATCCAAATAAGTCCTATGAAGTATTTTGCGATGCTTCCAAGAAAGGATTAGGAGGAATATTGATGCAGGATGGTCAGGTGGTAGCATACACATCTCGACAGTTAAAGGTTCACGAAGAGAATTATCCAACTCATGATTTAGAATTGGCTGCGGTTGTTTTTACCCTAAAGGTGTGGCGTCATTACTTGTATGGAGTTCATTTTGAAATGTTCAGAGACCACAAGAGTTTAAAGTACCTATTCGATCAGAAGGAGTTGAATATGCGTCAGAGGCGGTGGATGGAATACTTGAAGGATTATGATTTTGACTTGAAGTATCATCAAGGCAAGGCAAATAAAGTGGCAGATGCTTTGAGTCGGAAGGTGTTAAAGAGGGTCGAATTGATGATGTTAGAGTATGCATTGTTGGAAAAATTTCGAGATCTCAACCTTCAATTTGTTTGGACCCAAAATGGAGTATTGATGGGAAACTTGAATGTTAATTCTATTTTGAGAAATGACATTCGACAAGCACAAGTGTCTGATACTAAGTTACAAGAGGTGTTGGTTCAACCAGGGTTTACTCGAGCTACAGATGGAGTGATTATGTTTAATCAGAGGATTTGTGTTCCGGATGATGCGTTATTGAAAAAAAGGATTTTGGATGAAGCTCACAAGGGTGCTTTCACTATACATCCGGGTTCTTCAAAAATGTATCAAGATTTGAAAAGAGATTATTGGTGGTCCGGAATGAAAAGAGATGTCGCGGTGTACGTATCGGAGTGTGCTGTATGCCAACAAGTAAAGATTGAACATCAAAGACCAAGTGGATTGTTACAACCACTAGAGATTCCAATATGGAAGTGGGATAGTATTTCAATGGATTTTACGGTTAGTTTACCTCGTACTCAAGGTGGATATGATTCTATTTGGGTGATTGTAGATCGGTTGACGAAATCTGCACATTTCTTAGCCGTGAAGACTACTTACAAGGCAAGTCATCTTGCGCGGTTATTTGTCGCAGAGATTGTGAAGTTGCATGGTGTACCCTCTAGCATTGTGTCGGATAGAGATCCAAAGTTCACTTCGAGGTTTTGGAGAGATTTTCAACAAGCGATGGGATCTAAATTATGTTTGAGCACGTCGAACCACCCTCAAACGGATGGTCAAACAGAGCGAACGATACAAACCTTGGAAGATATGTTAAGAGCTTGTGTGCTTGAAAGTAGAGGAAATTGGAAGGAGCTTTTACCATTGATTGAATTTGCATACAACAACAGTTATCACGCGAGTATCGGTATGGCACCTTATGAGGCATTGTATGGGAGGAAATGTAGAACACTGTTGTGTTGGTCAGAAGTTGGTGAGGATAGAATTTTGGGACCCGAAATTATTCAAGAGACCACGGACAAGATTAGAATGATTCGTGAGAAGGTTAAACAAGCACAAGATCGCCAGAAGAGTTATGCGGATAACCGTAGGAGGCCTTTGGAGTTTATGGAAGGTGACCATGTATTCTTGAAGGTTACTCCGAGATTGAGGTTGAAAGGACCGTTTAAGTCGAGGAAATTAAGCCGAGATACGTGGGACCGTATGAGATTCTAGAAAGGATTGGTGAAGTTGCTTACCGTTTAGCCTTACCGCCTTCTCTATCAGAAATGCATGATGTTTTTCACGTGTCTCAACTACGAAAGTTTATTCCCGATCCTCTTCAGCCGGTATTACCAGATGCAATTGAGATAGAATCAGATTTGACTTTTGAACCCTTACCGAGCCGCATAGTGGGAAGAGAGACTAAAGTGTTGCGAAACAAGGAGATTCCTCTTGTTAAGGTTCAGTGGGATGCGACACATCCGGGTGATGCTACATGGGAACTTGAATCGGAAATGCGGGATGCTTACCCTCACCTTTTCAGGTAATTCTTAAATACGAGGACGAATTTCTATTTAAGGGGGGAGGATGTAATACCCCGTATTAAATTAAATGCTCTAATGTTATTAACTGACACTGAGGTTTTATCGATTGGTACATTAGAGATACTTTTGGACATTAAGTTAGTAGTGTTAACTTAAAGATATTTCCTTATATCTCTTCCTTTTTGGTTTTCTTCTTCATTTGCAACAAAAAGAGAAAGTTAGAGAGAAGGAGGAGCAAGAAGAGAAAGGAGAAGAAAGCTTGGATCTTCATCATTTCTCCGCCGAATCGACTCATCTTCGACATCAACGACTCATAATCGAGGTGGGTTCTAGTTAGAAACTTATAGATTTGATTGTGGATGAGAAATCATAAGTTTGGATATTAGGGATTTCATAAAGAAATCTAGGTTTTGAACAAAATTCATCAATGTTCATGAACAAGTGCTTATAATCCATAAATATATAATCTATAGGTTGTATCTATGCTTTAATATGATCTGGAACCGGTTAGGATGGTTTTAGATGGTTTTGAACCATGGGTTTTGTGTGTGAAGCAGAGCTGAGAACTCAGTTCTCGCGCGCTTCGCGGCGCGAACGAGGCTGCGCGGCGCGAACTATGCAGGTTTTTAGGGGTTTTGATTCCACCATCAGTACGCGGCGCGTACAAGGGTTCGCGGCGCGAACACCATGAGATTTTGGAGAGGTTTGCTTCTGCCAGAGGGTTCGCGGCGCGACCTAGCTGTTGCGCGGCGCGAACTGAAGCTTTCTTAACCAAATTCCTTAGCTTAATGAGATAACCGTTTAGACCATAACTTTTGAACCGTAACTTTGTTTTAATCACCGTTCGAAGTGGTAGGAAGCTAGAAGCGTGTACTTTCTAGTAGTGTAGGTTTTGGGAAAAAGGGGAGAATTATTTAATCGAGAGTCGGGAAATTGCTTGATTTCGTGGGTTGGTTTTCGTTCGGAATCATGAGAACGTTATGCTTTTGGTATGATACTTGTGTACTCTATAATTGTTGATTGAGTTCTATTGCAGGTGGATTGGTAAACCTTTGTAATATATATTTATATCAGAGAGGTTTGAATAACTTCATTGTTATGTGAATAAAGGTTAAGTGAGGAAACTAGGAATTGTTAGGTTATGTAGCTTAACAAAGAAACCTAGGATGGGACATTATATGGAACATACGTGTTGGAATCTTATGAGGAAAGGCTAACAGGCCTAGTGGTTTGCGGAAGCGATCACCATTGTATGATGTATTAATCGGAACCGTTGTATTTTCTTTATTTCTTTATTTTTTTCTTTTGAATGCTAACATGCATTCTTCGTGCAGAGAGGCACTATGCAGAGAGGCACAAATAATCTTGGCAGGTTTGATTCCCGCTTTTGTGTACGAATGGAACCTACGGGTAGAGACTTGTGATGGTGTACGGGCCATGTGAAGTGACGATTCATGGGGAAAGGCTCATGAGTCCGAATCCATTTCGTATGTCAAGATTTCCCAAAGGATCCATGACTCGTGCCACCTCCTAGACGTAGAAGGGGGCGGGAATATGGGGATGCCTTGGTATTGGTTTCCGATTAGTAATCTTGTGTTTGAGTTGTTGAACTCTAAGTATGATTTCATATAATGTTAGTGTGAGAACTCAAGGTCTAGTTTCTTTTATGACTTGAGACTTATAGGTTAGAACCTTGTAAAGCCGAGAGGATCCATAGGATAGGGAACTCACTAAGATATTTTATCTCACCCCATTATATATTGATTTCAGGTACTACAGGTTCCGCGAAGGGTAAGGAGAAAGCAGTTTGATTTCCTTATTCCTTATGCTTATTTTGGACATGGCGAAGCTTCCATTGTGCATTTCATTTTGTGATCATTGTTGATCTAGTTCTTAGTATTTACTTTTGAACATCTTGTATATATTATGTCGTTGTTAGAACTTTGTATTTAGGGCATTAATATGTATAATGTGTTGACTAGGAACTTATTAGTATTTTCAGTACCAAATACTTGGATTCATGTATATGTATATTGTTTGATGTATGTATTTATATATGGGTGTTACAGTTGGTATCAGAGCAGGTCGTATCCTCGACCTAGCCATGAGATATTATAAGTGTTTCTTTCTGTCCAAGATGTGTTGTGTTCCCATGAGTTTTGTTGTGTTATGACTATGGTATTGAGCCTGATCAACTTAATCCCATTTTGATGACCTCCAGGAACATGGCGGACGGACGCAGGACTCGTGGTCGACCCCCCACACGACCTCCACAAGTGAATACACCGGATGGCGGTGCGAATGTTCCATGGCCCCAGTTCATGCAACAGATGCAACAGCAGCAGAATCAGTTCATGCTGCAGATGATGCAACAGATGAATGGCGGTCATAATGTTCCAGTGGTTGTGCCCGAAGCTGTAGGTGGGACTTATAGGGATTTCATTCGCATGAATCCTCCGGAATTTCATGGTCGATTAGATCCTATAAAGGCGCATGAGTGGGTGGCCAATGTAGAAGGAATCTTTGAGATCGTGCATTGTAGTGAAGAGAACAAGGTGGTGTTTGCTTCTCATTCGCTGAAAGGTCCAGCTATGAGGTGGTGGAAGGGTGCTTCTGCTTTGATGACTACTCAGGGAGTACCTAAGGAATGGGAAAATTTCAAGACCACTTTTATGGAGAAATACTTTCCTAGTTCACTGAGGACTAAGAAGGAGTTGGAGTTCCAACAGTTAAGGCAGGACAATATGTCAGTGGCTACTTATGCTGAGAAGTTTGAAATTTTGGCTGCTTACTCTAGGCAGGCCGCGTATGCTCCTGATGAGGGTTGGAAGGTGGACCAGTTTCTGTTTGGTTTAAGGGCCGATATCTCACATAGTGTGTCCCAGAGGGAGTTCACTACTTACACGGAGTTGTTGCGACAATGTTATGTGGCTGAGACCAGTTTGAAGAAAGTTCAAGATGAGGAAGAATTGAAGAAGAAGAATCAACATGAGAGGGGAAGGCCAAGCCAACAATTTCGACCTAGGCCACAAGCTTTCAAAGGGAAGCAAGTGCAAGGTTCGGGATCTAGTGCACCTCCAGTGTGTCGTAGTTGTGGTAAGAATCACCTTGGAAGGTGTACCTTTGAAGGGGTGAAATGTTTTCATTGTCATCAAGAAGGTCATATGGCTAGGAATTGTCCTCAGAAGAGGAATCAAGTGCAAGGAAGGGGTACTGGTAGAGTTTATACCTTGGATGCTAAGAAGACCAAGAGTGATAACTCTTTGATTGCAGGTACGTGTTTCATTAATGGGCATTCTTGTTTTGTTCTATTTGATTGTGGAGCAACACACTCTTTTGTGTCATTGCAATGTATGAAGCGACTTGGGTTGCAAGCTACTCCTTTATTTCCTCCTATGGCGGTTACTACTGCTATGGATGAGATGGTAGAGACACCGTTGGTGTGTGAAAATTGTGTGTTATCTGTGGGTGGTAGGAATTTCCAGATTGATCTTGTTTGCTTACCACTTAAGAAGGTAGATGTTGTATTGGGAATGGATTGGCTTTCTGCTAATTCGGTGTTCATTGGGTGTGAAGAGAAGTTAATCATTATTCCATCTGAAGAAGCTACTCCGAAGGATGTGTTGACTACTATACTAGAAGGTACGGTAGGTATGATTAATTTCTTGTTTGAGAAAGAGAAGTTTGTTCTGTTGGTTCTCACTGAGGAGACGGGTGACAAGTTAGAGGTTTCGCAAATTGCTGTTGTTAGAGAATTTCTTGATGTTTTTCCTGAGGATGTCACTTCTCTTCCTCCGGAAAGGGAAGTGGAATTCTCTATTGACCTGATACCGGGAACGGCTTCTATATCCGTTTCTCCGTATCAGATGGCACCGCTTGAATTAAGAGAATTGAAGGGGCAATTGGAGGAACTGATGGCTAAACATTTTGTGCGACCTAGTGTCTCACCATGGGGAGCTCCAGTGATGTTAGTAAAGAAGAAGGATGGTGGGATGAGGCTATGTATTGATTACCGTCGGTTGAATAAGGCCACCATCAAGAACAAATACCCTTTGCCAAGGATAAACGACTTGTTAGATCAATTGAAAGGAGCCTGTGTGTTCTCGAAGATTGACTTGCGGTCAGGTTATCACCAAATCCGTGTGAAGAGCTCAGATGTGCCAAAGACTGCATTTAGAACCCGTTATGGTCATTATGAATTCTTGGTAATGCCTTTCGGTGTTACGAATGCTCCAGCTGTTTTCATGGATTATATGAATCGGATATTCCAGCCTTACTTAGATCAATTTGTGGTAGTCTTTATTGATGACATTCTTATTTATTCTCGTACTCCACAAGAGCACGAAGAACACCTGAGGATTGTTCTGTCGGTATTGATAGAAAATCAATTGTTTGCTAAGTTAAGCAAGTGTGAGTTTTGGATGACGGAGGTAAGATTTCTTGGTCATGTCATATCTCAAGGAGGTGTGGCAGTGGACCCGTCAAAAATTGAAGCAGTAATTAATTGGGAGAGACCGAGTAATGTCTCAGAAGTCCGAAGTTTCTTGGGCTTAGCCGGCTACTACAGAAGATTTATAAAAGGGTTTTCTCAATTGGCTTTACCAAAGACTAGACTTACTCGGAAGGAGTGTCCTTATGATTGGGATTCGGGGTGTGAACAGAGTTTCATGGGCTTGAAGGAAAGATTGACGACTGCTCCTGTTTTAATCGTTCCTGATCCAAATAAGTCCTATGAAGTATTTTGCGATGCTTCCAAGAAAGGATTAGGAGGAATATTGATGCAGGATGGTCAGGTGGTAGCATACACATCTCGACAGTTAAAGGTTCACGAAGAGAATTATCCAACTCATGATTTAGAATTGGCTGCGGTTGTTTTTACCCTAAAGGTGTGGCGTCATTACTTGTATGGAGTTCATTTTGAAATGTTCAGAGACCACAAGAGTTTAAAGTACCTATTCGATCAGAAGGAGTTGAATATGCGTCAGAGGCGGTGGATGGAATACTTGAAGGATTATGATTTTGACTTGAAGTATCATCAAGGCAAGGCAAATAAAGTGGCAGATGCTTTGAGTCGGAAGGTGTTAAAGAGGGTCGAATTGATGATGTTAGAGTATGCATTGTTGGAAAAATTTCGAGATCTCAACCTTCAATTTGTTTGGACCCAAAATGGAGTATTGATGGGAAACTTGAATGTTAATTCTATTTTGAGAAATGACATTCGACAAGCACAAGTGTCTGATACTAAGTTACAAGAGGTGTTGGTTCAACCAGGGTTTACTCGAGCTACAGATGGAGTGATTATGTTTAATCAGAGGATTTGTGTTCCGGATGATGCGTTATTGAAAAAAAGGATTTTGGATGAAGCTCACAAGGGTGCTTTCACTATACATCCGGGTTCTTCAAAAATGTATCAAGATTTGAAAAGAGATTATTGGTGGTCCGGAATGAAAAGAGATGTCGCGGTGTACGTATCGGAGTGTGCTGTATGCCAACAAGTAAAGATTGAACATCAAAGACCAAGTGGATTGTTACAACCACTAGAGATTCCAATATGGAAGTGGGATAGTATTTCAATGGATTTTACGGTTAGTTTACCTCGTACTCAAGGTGGATATGATTCTATTTGGGTGATTGTAGATCGGTTGACGAAATCTGCACATTTCTTAGCCGTGAAGACTACTTACAAGGCAAGTCATCTTGCGAGGTTATTTGTCGCAGAGATTGTGAAGTTGCATGGTGTACCCTCTAGCATTGTGTCGGATAGAGATCCAAAGTTCACTTCGAGGTTTTGGAGAGATTTTCAACAAGCGATGGGATCTAAATTATGTTTGAGCACGTCGAACCACCCTCAAACGGATGGTCAAACAGAGCGAACGATACAAACCTTGGAAGATATGTTAAGAGCTTGTGTGCTTGAAAGTAGAGGAAATTGGAAGGAGCTTTTACCATTGATTGAATTTGCATACAACAACAGTTATCACGCGAGTATCGGTATGGCACCTTATGAGGCATTGTATGGGAGGAAATGTAGAACACTGTTGTGTTGGTCAGAAGTTGGTGAGGATAGAATTTTGGGACCCGAAATTATTCAAGAGACCACGGACAAGATTAGAATGATTCGTGAGAAGGTTAAACAAGCACAAGATCGCCAGAAGAGTTATGCGGATAACCGTAGGAGGCCTTTGGAGTTTATGGAAGTTGACCATGTATTCTTGAAGGTTACTCCGAGATTGAGGTTGAAAGGACCGTTTAAGTCGAGGAAATTAAGCCGAGATACGTGGGACCGTATGAGATTCTAGAAAGGATTGGTGAAGTTGCTTACCGTTTAGCCTTACCGCCTTCTCTATCAGAAATGCATGATGTTTTTCACGTGTCTCAACTACGAAAGTTTATTCCCGATCCTCTTCAGCCGGTATTACCAGATGCAATTGAGATAGAATCAGATTTGACTTTTGAACCCTTACCGAGCCGCATAGTGGGAAGAGAGACTAAAGTGTTGCGAAACAAGGAGATTCCTCTTGTTAAGGTTCAGTGGGATGCGACACATCCGGGTGATGCTACATGGGAACTTGAATCGGAAATGCGGGATGCTTACCCTCACCTTTTCAGGTAATTCTTAAATACGAGGACGAATTTCTATTTAAGGGGGGAGGATGTAATACCCCGTATTAAATTAAATGCTCTAATGTTATTAACTGACACTGAGGTTTTATCGATTGGTACATTAGAGATACTTTTGGACATTAAGTTAGTAGTGTTAACTTAAAGATATTTCCTTATATCTCTTCCTTTTTGGTTTTCTTCTTCATTTGCAACAAAAAGAGAAAGTTAGAGAGAAGGAGGAGCAAGAAGAGAAAGGAGAAGAAAGCTTGGATCTTCATCATTTCTCCGCCGAATCGACTCATCTTCGACATCAACGACTCATAATCGAGGTGGGTTCTAGTTAGAAACTTATAGATTTGATTGTGGATGAGAAATCATAAGTTTGGATATTAGGGATTTCATAAAGAAATCTAGGTTTTGAACAAAATTCATCAATGTTCATGAACAAGTGCTTATAATCCATAAATATATAATCTATAGGTTGTATCTATGCTTTAATATGATCTGGAACCGGTTAGGATGGTTTTAGATGGTTTTGAACCATGGGTTTTGTGTGTGAAGCAGAGCTGAGAACTCAGTTCTCGCGCGCTTCGCGGCGCGAACGAGGCTGCGCGGCGCGAACTATGCAGGTTTTTAGGGGTTTTGATTCCACCATCAGTACGCGGCGCGTACAAGGGTTCGCGGCGCGAACACCATGAGATTTTGGAGAGGTTTGCTTCTGCCAGAGGGTTCGCGGCGCGACCTAGCTGTTGCGCGGCGCGAACTGAAGCTTTCTTAACCAAATTCCTTAGCTTAATGAGATAACCGTTTAGACCATAACTTTTGAACCGTAACTTTGTTTTAATCACCGTTTGAAGTGGTAGGAAGCTAGAAGCGTGTACTTTCTAGTAGTGTAGGTTTTGGGAAAAAGGGGAGAATTATTTAATCGAGAGTCGGGAAATTGCTTGATTTCGTGGGTTGGTTTTCGTTCGGAATCATGAGAACGTTATGCTTTTGGTATGATACTTGTGTACTCTATAATTGTTGATTGAGTTCTGTTGCAGGTGGATTGGTAAACCTTTGTTATATATATTTATATCAGAGAGGTTTGAATAACTTCATTGTTATGTGAATAAAGGTTAAGTGAGGAAACTAGGAATTGTTAGGTTATGTAGCTTAACAAAGAAACCTAGGATGGGACATTATATGGAACATACGTGTTGGAATCTTATGAGGAAAGGCTAACAGGCCTAGTGGTTTGCGAAAGCGATCACCATTGTATGATGTATTAATCGGAACCGTTGTATTTTCTTTATTTCTTTATTTTTTTCTTTTGAATGCTAACAGGCATTCTTCGTGCAGAGAGGCACTGTGTAGAGAGGCACAAATAATCTTGGCAGGTTTGATTCCCGCTTTTGTGTACGAATGAAACCTACGGGTAGAGACTTGTGATGGTGTACGGGCCATGTGAAGTGACGATTCATGGGGAAAGGCTCATGAGTCCGAATCCATTTCGTATGTCAATATTTCCCAAAGGATCCATGACTCGTGCCACCTCCTAGACGTAGAAGGGGACGGGAATATGGGGATGCCTTGGTATTGGTTTCCGATTAGTAATCTTGTGTTTGAGTTGTTGAACTCTAAGTATGATTCCATATAATGTTAGTGTGAGAACTCAAGGTCTAGTTTCTTTTATGACTTGAGACTTATAGGTTAGAACCTTGTAAAGCCGAGAGGATCCATAGGATAGGGAACTCACTGAGATATTTTATCTCACCCCATTATATATTGATTTCAGGTACTACAGGTTCCGCGAAGGGTAAGGAGAAAGCAGTTTGATTTCCTTATTCCTTATGCTTATTTTGGACATGGTGAAGCTTCCGTTGTGGATTTCATTTTGTGATCATTGTTGATCTAGTTCTTAGTATTTACTTTTGAACATCTTGTATGTATTATGCCGTTGTTAGAACTTTGTATTTAGGGCATTAATATGTATAATGTGTTGACTAGGAACTTATAAGTATTTTCAGTACCAAATACTTGGATTCATGTATATGTATATGCTTTGATGTATGTATTTATATATGGGTGTTACAACAATAGCCTAAAAAAACCAAAAAGATGTAAGGCAAACAACAAGCAATTTTCAATTTAAACTAAAGCAGTTTTCAGTGAATAATATATTAGTAAGAACAATTCATAAAATAATTGAGTGGAGTTGTTAAAACATAAGGTAAAAGTAAAAGCATGATATGTTTATGTTCATCAATAACAATACCGTTCAAAATAATATAAAGATAATTCCAGCAATAAAGCAGAGGCTGTATGTAGGGATGGCAAGTAGACCCAAACCCGCGGGGCCCACCCGCACCCGACCCGACCCGTTGCCATCCCTAGTTGTATGAAGTTTACATGGGGGAACATTTAGTTATGAAACAAGTCGTGCAAATAATTGACATTCGAGTGTCATTTAGTACATTACAACCCAGGAAATAATCTCAACATAAAATGTCAGTAAGCTTCTCAACAATTATCAACAAAGATAAAAAATACTAAGAAAATCATGTAATAACTATGAGTTTCTTAAGCAACGGCATCTATATCTTTCCATAAGCCTCAAAATCATTCCAAAATCAATTCTACTCCTATATCTTAAAGAACTTATGAACTAAAAATAGTTTATGGGCATATCACGAGCTGTTTCCATAAGCCCATCCAAATACTTTCACAAGTGCTTATACTAATAGATAAGCTTAAATAAGTCAATTCATGAATTGTCATAAACTAGCAATAAAGTTGACATTTCACAACTTATAACAATGAAGCAAAAAATAAAAATAAAAGATTCTGACTTTTGCCTCAGACCAAACAAACAAGAACAAAACTCGTAAACCCAGATCGAGAAAAAAACAACGCAGAAACAAAGTAGCAACAAAAACCAAAACCCAAAAACTGAATCAAGTGGAAAACAACACCCAAAAGTGAAAAGGTGTGAAATTTGAAAGAAATAAAAAAGGGTACCTATAAAGAGTGGGATTTGAAGGGTCTTTTTTGATGGCTTAAGTGTAGTGTGCAACAGCTTTGAGATACTTGTTGGATTGAAAAACTCGTTTCCTTGATTCCATCATAAAGCAAAGGTTGTATGAAGTTGGGTTGCATGTCAGCATTTTGAAATAGGTCACTAGAAAATAATTTCACAAACACACAATTCAACAAAGAAAATAATAAAACATTAACAATAAAATAGACAAAAATTGCAATTTAAACAACATAAAAATCATCACATATATCATTTCCTGTATGTCTTTTATTCTCCACAAAGAATACTTTCTTAGCTTTAGAAGCAAAAATAAATGGGTCATCACATATATCATTTCCTGTATATTGCAAGTAATTAAAATTTACTAATGTCAAACACGAATCATCAATATTGTATCCCTTATTTATTTTTGTCAACCCAGTCACACTTGAAAAGTACAACTATATATTTTCCTGCATAATCCAACTGAATTATATCTATCAATGCACCATAGTAGTTTATTTCTCCTTCCTTAGGGTGTTTGTCTCGTGTACTGGCATAACTTCTGGTCTTAACAGCAACAAAAATTCCACTATTTTGAGTCTTTAAGTACCTTTCCCGCTTCTTTGTATGAAATCTAACTCCATTAACAATATAGCCACTATAGTTTCTCACTACTTCTAATGGTCCCCGTGCTAACCATCTAATTTCATTTGTGACTATAATACTTCCTTGTTCTTCCAATCGTGCTACCTAACACAATCAAATTTTAAATGAACATGACAAAAAAATATTGATAATTGAAAAAGCTTTGGAAAACTTACTCTTTCGCGAAACCAATCAGGAAATGTTTGACTATGAATTTTTTCAACTTCATATGGTGGTAGCCGACGACTTCGATTACGTCTCTTGATTAAGTCAATATGTTCTCTAAGAAAAATACAAATCTAAAATTAGAGATGTTAAACTTCAAAAAGAGTATCAAACTAAATATTTTTACCTTTAAAAGGGGTCAATATTAGTGTTGTTGAAAAACACATATCTATGTGCTTGTAGCAATGTTTTTATATCTAGAGTATCTCGAGAAACTCTTTTCCTTTTCTTCACTTTAAACCCAACATGGTTTTTTCTCCCAAATGGTCTACCTCTAGGATTAAATACATTTGCATTTTCTACAAAAGAGGAATCATCATTTTGACTAGGTCGACTAAAAATTTTTTCTATCGTAGAGAGATATCATGAACAAAATATCAAGCATTCATTAGCTAAATAACCCTATGCAATAGACCCTTCTGGGTGTGCTTGATTACGAACAAACGACTTTAGAGTAAAAAGGAACCTACAAAAAGATTTTTAGAATAAAATAAGAAAATGTTGTTTTCCTTTATAAACTATAATGATATTAAATAACTAAAAAAATACGTACCTTTCAATTGGATACATCCATCGATAATGAACTGGACCAACAATTTTTGCCTCATATGCCAAATGGATTACCAAATGAACCATTATAGTGAAGAAAGATGGAGGAAAATCTATTCTAAGTGGCAACACGTTTTAGCTATTTGTTTCTCCAAGTGCTCCAAATTATGCTCACTAAGCACTTTACCACATAGTTCTTTGAAGAAATGACAAAGATCACTTATTACTTTGTTGGGCAAACAACCTTTCATAGCAATAGGAAGAAACTCTTGCATAAAGAGATGACAATCATAACTTTTGAGACCAAATATCTCCCGTTGTTTCACTTGCACACATCTTGGAATATTAGAAACACATTCATCAGAAGATTTCATATTCTTTAGAACTTCCAAGAAATATTATTTCTCATTCGATGTCATTTGATAACATTCCATTTTCAATATTTTCCAATTCTCTCAAAGCAATACTTCCATTGAGTACCTCGGGAGGATCTCTAAACTCTTGATTTCCATTAAAATGTCCTTTATTGTATCTCCACTTATGATCGGGCTCTAACCAGCGTCGATGACACATATAAGAAAATTTTTAACTGTAACACAACCATGTAGAGACTGTGTTAAGACCACAACATGGACAAGCATATCATCCTTTAGTACTCCAACCTGAAAATTTTACATAAGCAGGGAAATCATTGATAGTCCACATGATTGTAGCACGCATTTGAAATGACTCTCTTTTACATGCATCAAAAGTTTTGACCCCAATTTCCCATAATTCCTTTAATTCTTCCACAAGAGGCTGCATATATAAATCAATATTATTACCAGGCTTTTGGACCAGGAATAAGCAGCGAGAGTATGAAATTTGGTTGCTTCATACACATCCACGGAGGAAGATTATATGGAATCAAGACAACAAGCCAAGTGTTGTGAGAAATTGTCATGGTTTTGAATGGATTAAAGCCATCTTAAGCTAAACCTAGTTGAACATTTTGAGGGTCACAGAAAAGATCGGGATATCGATGATCAAAATCCTTTCAAGCAAAATAATCTGCTGGATGTCTCAAGAGTCCGTCTCTAGTTCGACCATCTTCATGCCACGTCATGAAAGAAGCAGTTTTTGATGACATAAAAAGTCTTTGTAATCTAGACTTAAGAGGAAACCAACGAAGAACCTTAGTAGGTATCCTTTTTCTACCTTCAACATCATCAGAGTTGACTTTCCATCTTGAGATACCGCATGTAGGGCAAACATTAGTATGAGCCAAATCCTTCCAATAAATTATACATTCATTAGGACAAACATGGATTTTTTCATATGATAATCCCAACCATGAAATAATCTTCTTTGTCTCATAAAATGACTTTGGAAATGTATTTTCTTTTGGAAATGCATCACATAACAACTCTAGAAACATTGAAAAGCTTTTGTTTGTCCATCCATTTAGACACTTTAAGTGGTACATGTGTACGATAAAGGATAGTTTACAAAACTTACAACCAGGATAAAGATTTTGTTCTGCCTCCTTCAACAACTTAAAGAACTTATCTGAATTATCATCAATATTTATATATGTTCGTTTATCAATGTTTCTGGATCCACATCCTCGATATTTATATATGCATCATTATCATCACTATTTGTATGCATTGAAAATGCATCATGAATCAATGTATTCATGTCATGATCAAACACGTGTTGTACTTCAGATGCACTTGCAGGATTTGAAGTGCTAACTTTATCACCATGAAAGATCCAATGAATGTAACCTTTTAGAAAACTTCGACTGATTAAGTGTTCGTAAACATCAATACGAGAATGCTTCTTGCAATTGACACATTTAGTGCAAGGCATAAATTTTTTCCATTTTCTGACGAATTTGCAAATGCAAAATCAAGAAAGTTTAAAACCTCTAATGTACTCCTCTTGAGTTACAGAGTTGTTTGATATTCAACTCTTATCCATTTGATAAAACAAACTGAAAATATATGGTCATATAAATTAATAATTAAAAAATAATAACATCAAAACAATATGCAATAACATTTACCTGGTCATTCCAATTAGTTTTGTGCGAAGATCATTGAAATCCTTAGATGGGCCATCACCATTGAGGAATACGTGGAGTTCCTTTTCGGCATATTGATGAGTCTCTCTAAATCAGATTTTGCCTCAACTAAAGATAAAAAATGGAATAGTTTATTTCAAGAAATCGCCAAAAATGCAAGGAAAATCTACCCAAATTGAAATTTACAACAATAAAATTTATCCAATTACATGGAAAGCTAGAGAAAAGATAACAGGTAAGTTATTAATTGTGGGTACTATTGCTACAAAGTAATTTTAGAAAAGCTTTACCCTTTGGAGGTAAGCTATGGAGTGAGTTGTTATCTGCCCTGCTTTTTGAAAAATATGTGAAATAGATGGTGTTAAATACAAGTTTTCTTCATCCACTGAGCCATCATAAACCACAGATTCTTTAACTTTGGGATCAAGAAGAAGTTTCTTCAATCTAACTAAATGTTGTTTATTAACTATTCTTGCTATAGTATTTGAATGTTTTGGGTTATCTCCAAACATTTTCTTGATCCACACCTTCATTAATTCCACCTTATAAAAATAAAATTAAATAAGATTAAGCTTAATGAATTAAATATAATTCAAAAACATAGTGAAACTGAAAACTTGAATTTTAGAGATGTACCAGTTTTAACAGTAACTTTTTTCTATAATGACATAATCAATTGCTATGCATGCTTGACCAGCACAAGTCCTATTTTCCCACAATAATTCTCTTCACAGTAACCTTATATTTAATCACTAGAAAGTATTAATTACATTACTAATTAGAATCATTAACTTAGTAAAATGTAACTTGTGGGTTACATCATCTCATTTTATATCACAATGACTAATAACATTGTTCGGTCGATTACATATAGAGTACATAACTTTATTTAAATATTGCGGTTCAGTTTACAAGTTTGCTCGTGAATTGTATAACCTATACGTTCTCTACTACACTCAAGCGTATCCCAATTTATAACATCGGGGGACACTGCTATCGGTAAAATGAATTAACTCCCTCACCTCTAAATCCCAAGAAGATGAAAGTGACAATCACAATCTCATAATCAAGTTTTTGAAAATTCTTCATCAATTTTTTTGACAATCACAATCTCATAATCAAGTTTTTAATTAAAAAAACAATGATGCGCCTGCAACTATTATCGCGGACACTATTTAAAACTATGCTCAAAACTTGAATAAAGTAGGGAAGAAAAAAGTGATGATGTTGACCTATAAAGAAGTAGGTAAGTTATTAATTATGGGTACTGCTGCTACAAAGTAATTTTAGAAAAGCTTTATCCTTTGGAGGTAAGTTATGAAGTGAGTTGTTATCTATCTGCCCTGCTTTCTGTGAAACCTTGCTAGAAAAGATTATAAATGTACCTAAGTATCATAAGTAAAGTTCAGATGGGGCAACTTGAACTCAGATTGAGCAACCAGTACAGTGGCGTAAGTTGTGAATGACAATAACAGAGTTAGGGTCATTGAGATAACATAATAAGCAAATCACATGATCAACAATAAAGAATATAATACAGTTAAGTTAGTTTGTGCAAGTTCACAATAAACATTTCATATGTTCCCTCCTTTAACTTCTCCATGAAATATCAATAAATATATAACTGTTAACTATCACACTGTAATAATTCAAATGCACACTAGTTTTTTTTTACATGTTGGCAGCAAATTCTTATTAGCTAGAAGTTAATTCAAATTGGTATGGTTTGGCCAATTCTTTTCAATCTCGATTTCATCTTTTTATACATCCTAAATGATTTTTGATTGCATATTCGTGTTAGTAGTGATGCTATGAACGTTTCTAGAAATTTAATTGTGCTTACACGCTTGTATGAATGATATGCCATTGTTAGGGTTTTGAGCTCCGTTTTGGGGTTTTTAACTACAGG
This sequence comes from Vicia villosa, assembly GCF_029867415.1. Taxonomy (NCBI): domain Eukaryota; kingdom Viridiplantae; phylum Streptophyta; class Magnoliopsida; order Fabales; family Fabaceae; genus Vicia; species Vicia villosa. The sequence continues at coordinate 81,518,313 of NC_081183.1, forward strand.
TAAAATTGGCCAACAAGAGGACCATCATTGGACTCAGAATGATGAGAGGAGTTCGTCCATGGCCTTAGAATTGATTTATGTTGCTTGTATGAGATTTTAGCATGTGCAGATCATGTAGCGACGGACGTTGTCCGTAAGTAAAGGTGATTGCAGGGTTAAAACGACGAAGGGAGGTAGGAGATGACTGTGTGGCGCCCTCCCAATGGCTCGTTCACGCGCGCATTTGGATTTAAATCCAATTGAATCCGGTGCTTCTCATCCACATGCATACGGCGTGCACCCTCTTCATACAACCATCAGATCGTTCCAAATTCCAATCTAACGCTCTTGGGCACGCGTTCTCACATAGGGTTTTTTATTTTATTTTATTATTTCTTCTATTTTATTTTAATTGTTTTCTTATTTTTCTTTTTAACTAAAAAGCTTTTCAAAATTAATCCTTTTTTAAGACTTAACCCTTTTTTATAAAAAATAATAAAATTATTTTAATTAATAAAATTAAGTTTTATTTAATAATTAATAAAATTTGGTTTTCATTTTTAGATTAGATAATTTATTAGGTTAAGTAATTAATTTAAATTAGTTAAATACTTAGATAAATAATTTTATTTAGGTTTAATAATTTAAATTTAGTTAATAATTTTAATTAGGTTTAATAATTAATTTAGGTTAAATTAGTTAATTTTAGGTTTATAATTAGATATAGCCTTGGCTTCAAAAACCATAGAAAACCCTAAAAATGTAGGCTAGGTAGGTATTGTGCATTAACCTTGAGTCTAGGTTTTTACCCATTTCGTTTACCTTCTTAAAAGTTTTTTTTTACCTTATAACTCTGTTTTATCAAATTCTTATTTCATTCTATTTTCATCAATCCTTCGTTTTTTCCCCGCGCATTTAAATATTTTTAATTATGTATCTGCTTCGAGGTTATAATAGTAACTAGGTAAATTTTAGTTTCCGCTTATTATTATTGTAACTTCCCCAAAGCCTTGTAATAGTTTAGGATTTTTATTTCCGCGCTCAATTCTTCCTCTTTTTGTAACTGCCCCAAAGCCACGTAATAGTTTAGGTTTATTTTCTGCCTTTTTCTCCCGGTTTTTGGTTATGTAATCCCCTCCCCGAAGCCTTGTAATAGCGTAGGACCTTTATTTTCTGCCTTTCAATTCCTGCACTATATAACTGTTAGAAATTGAATAGGATTGTATGGCAAGACTAAAAGCAACATAGCATAACCCTAATTTTTAGGATTAATATAAATCAATCACTATTGTTTCACACACTCACCTTTAGGGTAATTCCTCTTATGTTGCCTTCGAATAAATAGTCAAGTCCCTCAGATGTAGGGATAACTTAACTTGCTGCCTACGAATAAAATCATCATAAAAAGATCCTAGTCCCTTCGAGTTGCCTACGATAATATGATTGCGTCCCCTGATGTTGTCTTCGATAAATGCTGATAGCCCCTCGATGTTGTCTTCGATAAATGATGATAGTCCGTTTCGATTGCTAAGGTATGCTTATTTGTTGCCTTTATGACTATTCTCATCAATTCATAGGACTTCCTACCCTTCTTATGGTATGGATAGCCTTATGGCAAACGATGACCCTCGAAGACCCGATCACATCTAATGAAAGGACTACCTGCCTAACAATTGGTAGGATAGCCCCTTCAAACGAAAGACTTAAGGAACAAGAAAGACGAACTTAGGGTTGGTAGTTCTTAATTGCTTGCTCAATACTTCAAAATGCTTTACACACCTCCTTTTCAAAATGATTTCAAAGGTTACACTTATTTACAAGTTAAAGTCCTATTTTCAAAATCTTTTTCTAAACACACACGACACTTTTCAAACAAATCAAACAAAATAAAGTGAGCTAAGCAATTAAGAGCCTATGGATAACCATGGATACAAAGGGTGCTTACACCTTCCCTTTGTATAACCTACACCCCAAACTCAAATTCTTTTAAAGGTCTTTCCTGTTCTTTTTTCCTTTCCAATTGGATAAAATAAAAGTTGGTGGCGACTCTTGCTATCCGCAACATTTTCATAAAGTCAATTCTCCCACCGTATTACACATCCAATAAAGGATGAATTCGCTGATGAACACATCCTTCCTGTTATTGGTGTTTCGTGGTTTGCGGATTATGCGAACTATTTGGTAGGTGGTATCATTACTGATGATATTGACTCTAACCGGAAGAAAACGTTTGTTCATGATTGCAGGTTTTACTTGTGGGATGAATCGTTTTTGTACAAAAAAGGAGTGGATTGCTTGATCAGAAGATGTGTACCTGAAGAAGAACAAGAATGTGTGTTGAAAGCATGTCATGCTTCAGATTAAAGAGGACGCTTCAGTGGTGAAAGAACCACGGGTAAAGTCCTTCAATCAGGGTTATAATGGCAATCATTGTTCAAGGATGCCCAAGAGATGGTTAGAGAGTGTGATAAATGTCAAAGAACTGGTAATATATCCAAGAGAAACCAGATGCCTCTAAACTCTATGTTGGAAGTTGAGCTATTTGATGTGTGGGGATCGATTTCATGGGACCTTTCCCTCTATCCTTCGGGAAGAACAATATTTTAGTAGCAATGGATTATTTGTTTAAATGGGTTAAAGTTGTGGCTTTACCTACAAATGATGCTAAACTCGTTGTGAGATTCTTGAAAGAAAACATCTTTTCCAGATTTGGAGTACCGAGAGCACTCATAAGTGACGAAGGAACACATTTCCTGAATCAACTCATGGAAAGGTTACTCCAGAAGTACAATGTGAAGTATAAGGTCACCACACCGTATCATCCTCAAACAAGTGGCCTGGTAGAAGTTTCCAATAGACAACTTAAACAAATTCTGGAAAAAACAGTAAGCTCTTCTCGGAAAGATTGGGCGGCTAAGTTGGATGATGCAGTGTGGGCTTATCGAACGATTTTCAAAATGCCAATCGGTATGTCACTGTGCCAACTCGTCTATGGCAAAGCGTGCCATTTACCTTTGGAGTTGGAACACAAGGCATTCTGGGCATCAAAATTTTTGAATATGGATCATTCTAAGGCAGGAAGTTCTCGGATTCTTCAACTTCACGAGTTGGAAGAATTTCGAAACCACGCTTATGAAAATGCTAAGGTATACAAAGACCAGACAAAGAAATGGCATGATAAAAGGATCGTGAGGAAAGATTTTAATGAAGGACAACTGGTCCTCTTGTACAACTCCAGGTTGAAACTATTCTCTGGAAAACTGATATCCAAATGGTGTGGACCTTTTGTAGTTTACAAGGTATTCCCTCATGGAGCGATTGAGTTGTAAAATTCATCAAACGGAGAGACATTCAAGGTGAACGGGCAGCGATTGAAGCCTTATTTTCAAGGTCAATCGAGAGGACAAATTGATGCCCTTCGTCTTAAAGGATAAGAAAAATGACTGTCAAGCCATGCAACGTTAAACAAAGCGCTTCGCGGGAGGCAACCCACAGTTTTTTATTTCTAATCGTGTTTGTGCTTTTTGTTTCTTTTATGTTTTCGTTTTGTAGGTAATCTTAGTGTGTGATGGTGAAGGTGCATTAGTAGAAGAGATATCCAGTGAAAACTTTGAAAAGAAAAGAAAAAATATTGGGGATTTTTGTGAAGTACAGGGGTTTGACACGGCCTCCCGTATCACGGGACACGACCCGTGTCAGACAGAGAAGCAATGATGGAAATTTTTTGTGAAAATCCAATTCCAAGGGCCTTACACGGCCTCGCATGTCATGGGACACGGCTCATGTAAGGGATGCTGAAGGTTAAAAAAAAAGAGGAGAGGATTTAGGGAGACAGTGGCACAACCCGTGTCACGGGACACTGTAACACCCTATTTTTATTAGATTTTATTTAATTAAGATTATTTGATATTGGTATTGTTTGTGTGTTTTATTTAATAATTGTTTGAGTGATAATTATTTAATTGTGTGGTAATATATGATTTAGCTAATTAATAAATAGTAGAATTATATTAGAATTGGCTATTGGGCTTAGTTGAATTAGAAATGAGAATAGTGGATGAGTTATGCCCAACGAGATGATGAGAGTTAGAAGAGGATTTTATGACTTAACCTAAATTAGAGAGAAAGATTGAAAGATAGAAAGAAGAGAAAAGAGGCATAGAGAAGAGAGGAAAGTAGAAGAGAAAGTAGATTCTTGAAGAGTGTGGATTAAGAGGTAGAGGTAAGGGTTAGAATCCAAATTCTTGTAGAATCTATGATTGATAATGTGTTTGTGTATGTATCATTTTAAATCTTTGCAATTTCATGAAAATGTGTAAACCCTAACTTTTGTGCTAGTTTATATCGATTTACATGATTAAACATGATTTTGATGAATGTTATGGTTCAATGATTATTAATACTGGTTATATTTGATGTTTGGAAGTGATTTGGAGTAGTGGATTGTGTATTTCGCAGTTCTGAATGCTGCTGTTTTTTTCTGTGAAATCGCAGGTCCGCTAAGCGGCCCCAGGTTTGCTAAGCGGATGCTGTTTTTTTTCAAAAATAAAAGTATCTCGCTAGGCGGACCCAGCCCGCTAAGCGGAGCCCAATTTGTAATTATCTACTGTCTTCGATCGCTTGAAGCGGGGTTATTGAAATTTCAATTGCATAAGCGCGCTTGAAGGTCTCTGAGCGGACCTTGTTGTATGTAACTTTTTCCAAACTTTGAAATGTTGTATCTTTTGATCCGTAACTCCTTTTTAGGTGCCATTTGAAGCATATTGAAGCTTAAATAAATGTTTATATGATAGAGTAGGATTGGTTGACACTTGGTTAATTAATTATGATGTTAATTATGAATAACATGTAATTATGTGTGTATCTTATGGATGAATTACAGATAAAAAAGAGAAAGATGTGAGCTTGAGAGAAGGAGAAATTACAGATGTTGGTTTACAGTGGGATTAGGCTACCAGAGGTTATTACCGGAGACGGAAGCTCCTTCACATTTGGTGCGAGGGTTGAGTTCACGAAGGAAGCTGAAAGGGCACAAGTCGTACCCTAATCCTCTTTCCCTTTTTAAATTATTTTTTGTTAACTTATTTCTTTTTCATTTTGAAATCAAAAAATCTGAAAGTGGATCATTGCATTGGGCTCAAACATATAATTATTGTTCTTACCCCCACTAAGAGCCCATCACACGTTTTTTGGTAGCATGGATAAAGTTGATACAAAAACAATATTTGGGCCTCACTCCCGTGGGCCTTGCGCCTATATCTTTGGCCATATCACCCTGATTTCAATTGACACGCCCTGACTCCATAGAATTGTTAGAATTTGGTCCTTTTTTCTTCTAGTTTTTTCACCATATTTTTAGGATAAAACAATATAATCATAATCTTTTAGGTAGATTTTAGGTTTTTTTAGAGTCTAATTTCTAGAGTCATTTAGGAATTTCTTACATAAAAACCTCATAAAAATGCTATAAAATACTAGTTTCTTAATTAGATTTTAGGCTAGTATAATTTTGATTTTAATTGAATTCTCCCTCATAAAAAATACACTAAAAATATTAGTTTTTTAGATTATTTTCTCATTTCTTTTGTATCATTTCTATGCCATATTTTGTATGATTTTGGTATGATTGTGTTAGTCATTTTTGAATTCCATTGTGGTTAAGTCTCTTTTAGGAGTAGACTTGGTTAGGGACTTGATTAAGTCACCAACCATGGGTTTCACTTACGATTAACTTCGCTTATCTCTTAACATTTTCTTTCCATGTTCCCTTAGGGTGGTGACTTCAATCTTTGTTAAGATTAGTCACATAGAACAAATTAGGTTGAAATCTATGCATGTTAACAATAGGTAGAGATTCCCTTATCCTTGACCTTAGGGCCATCATTTGTATGATAATACTAGGTTAGGAATTAGAGATGTAGGTTCCCTTTGTGCATAAAGACAAAAATCAATAAAACACATAAAACACTTGATAAAGGTTAAAAATAATAAAAAGGGAACGGAAGCTCTCATCTCTCTTGTTTAAGGGAATCACTTGAGTGGAAGTTCCCAACCATAAAAAACACCAACCAAGAGTAGCTCGAACCTCGCTTGTTTAAGGGAGTCATTCGAAACACTCGACATACTTTTCTTTTGCTTTAAGACTATGTTACTTCCACTTCACTCGCAGCTTAAGTCTCCAAAGGTCGAGCAGCGGAGTGTCATACCCCAAAATTTGCCTTCCACATTTCATCCTCAAGGCTCAAGGGTTTTATCAAGGCATTCTCCTAAACAAGGATCTTCTGAACTAGGAAAAGCTTCAACATAGACAAAGGACATAGTTACTAAATTAGGGTTTTTGATCTAAAAAGTCAACTGTACTTTGACCAGGCATAACTTTCACATGGAACATCAGAAATTTTTCACTCAAGGCCTATTTTGAAGGAAATTGGATTCTCTACAACTTTGCCTCTCACTTGCCAAGGCCATAAATGTTTCATTTGGGAGATATGGTACAAAAGATTATAGGTCCTTTTCAAAAGTCAACCAAAAACAGTTCTTTGTCAAAGGGCATATCATCAAGATAAAATCTCCAAATGAAAAATATGTTCCAAAGTGGCTTATAGAGGACATCTTTAGGTTTCCAAAAATTCCTAGAACTCCTTCATATCTTAAACATTGAGGGAGATATTCCTTGTTAAAGTTGGGCAATTTTAGAGGCAAAATGTGAAATAAAAGGGGTTCAAATTGGAGTTTCTTGCAAATGGGCCTAACTTTTTATGGTTTAGTATTGATCCACAAGTCATCCAAGCTATCAAAATCATTTGCCACGAATTATAGTATTTTATTTGATTTTATATAATTTTTATTCATTTAAATAGTGATTTAAAGTTATATAAAGCAAAGAAAAATCAAATATTTGATTATGGGAATCATAATGGCCAATTTCAATAAATAATTATTGCATATTTTCAATATAATTTCGTGCATAAGTGATTGAAAGCATATTGGTGCAAGATTGGATTAAAATAGAAACTTTAACAAATCAAAATTTTCAAATCTTCAAGATTGGATTCAAAGGGCCTTTGGACTGTTTGTTTTAACCTAATCCACTCCCCTATAAGTAGTAAACACAAGCCAATGGAATAGGGGTCGAAAATCTGGAGAAAGGAGCATATTCAAGAGCAAAAAAATCTTCAAGAACTCAAGATCGGTTTTGGATATTGAAGGTGTTTCACAGGATTCTGAGCATTGCTACACGTTCATTGGTGTTTGCTGAAGCTATCTGGATACTTACACGACCTCAGCACACCCAGAACAATCTCCAAAAGTCCACGGTATATCACTTTGAATTCAAGATCGATTGCATTGATTCACGCATCTATACTGGATTTTGGTTGCATATTATTGTTTGTAGTGATGTTTAGATCGTTTCTGGGCAATTGGTTCAGTGTTTGCGTGACTATGTGGTGATCCACCATTGTTAGGTTTAGCAAGCTTGATTTGGGGCTTTTGGTTTTAGGTAAAATTGGGGCAAATCTTGGGTACCATTAGGTTTAGGGGGACTAGACGAAGAAATCCCCATGGTCGCGAACGTTTATATGCATGTATGTGATTTTTAGGGTTTGCAGGTTAACTTGCTACGAAGGTAATCGTAGCAAATTCGTAGCTATATTTGCAGATATTTACAGGTCTTGGTGGGGAAGAAGGTGGCATGGCAACACACCATTAGTTCTTTTAAATCTCGCGCGCGTTTTCATTGATGACTGTTGGTTTTATATATTATAATTTGGAGGCATACATGTTACGAATTGATTGTTTAGTTGAGTTGGCAAGAGAAGGGGTGGGTGAGCGGAGAGACGAGGGCTCGATCCCTCGCTCTCTATTTTTTTAATAAAACGTTGTTTCACTGATTCAATGAGGCGCCTTTCTTGTAGAACACCATGCACTTCCAGATCTGAGCCATAGGGTCATCCACTAACTTAGATCCGATGCCCAGGACTTGATTTCTATACCATGTACCTTAACTGCAGCCACACTGAATAAAAATCTCTAGTTCCTATTTTTATTTTAATTATTTATTTATAATTATATAATTAACTTTTAATTTATATTTATATTTATAAATCTGATTTTTTTAATTAAATTAAAATATGACAAAACATTAAAATTTAATTTATTATTCGTTTCGACTAAATCTATTGGTCGCGATGGGTAATAATCGATTATTTAATTATTTAATCAATTAGAATAAAAATACATTTTATTTTGCTAAAAGGTTTTAACCATCTTATTGGTTACGATGATTAGCATCTCTTCTTCTATTAATTCGTTATTATTTGTAATCGAATCTATTGATTATGAGGGATAACGATAAAATTAAATAAATAATTCTTAAAATAAATTTATTTGCCATTAGTGATAGTCGAACCAATCGATTAGAATTGTTAGCAATCCTCTACTAATCTATTAATTATGGTGATCAAACCTATTGGTCATTGCGATTAATAGTGCATATTAAATATCATGGTTGTACGCCCAAATCTTAAAACACTTTTCATCTTCAAACCACAAATTTCAAACTACGGATTTTCATCACTTCGATAAGGTAACTCAAAATACCTACAAATACATTCATATCAAATCTAAAGGTGTACAACCCTGCCCCGAACTACGTAGACTCTAATCCTCCATAAGGAGGTACGTAGGCACTTGGCAACAAGGCGAGTCCCTTTCCCTAAAACCTCAATTAGTTCAAATCTCATTTTTTGCCTTATTCATTTCCTTAGCTATTAAACCTAACTATTTTAGCCATAAACCTTTATTTTAAACACAAAACCTTAGGAAAGGGTTAAGGGTGCCTAACACCTTCCCTTGACCTGAATATAATATCTTACCCGGATTTCTATAAAACTTCGTAGGGTTTCCTATTCGCCCTGGTAGAATAGGTGGCGACTCTAAAAGTCTAATTTTTAGGGCAGGTTTCTATAGTTGACGACTCTGTTGGGGACACACTTAATGGTGAATATTATGCTCCTAGGTTTTGGCAGGGTTTAGGTTTTGGAAATTATTTAGGTTTGTTGTTAACTATTAGGGTTTGGCTAATTTGCCAAAATTAGGGTTGTGGATTAGGGTTTAGGTTTTGTTTTCTTTTTTTTATAAATATTTAATTTTTGGGTTTTATTTATTTATTTTTCATCATTTTCCTAAAAATATTTAATTGTTTATATTAATTTATTTGCGTTAAATGATTAATTGTTATATTAATATATTTGCATTGCTGGGTTTATATAATTGTGTTAAAACATAAGTGTGGGAATTATCCTTAAGACCAGGGGGGACTTGCATCGCCTACGAGTCTTATTGATAATTCCACTCAGAGTGGGTCAAATATTCGGAAATGTCCAAAACGAGGCTTGACTTTGTTGAGGACAGGACTGAGTATTTGGCTGATCTCTCTGAGAACCTACCCCTAAAATTCGAACCTCATGGACCAATGAGTTGTTCTAAAATCCGAAGAGACAAAAAGTCTCAGAGGCTACGAACGGCCCCATGAGACCTTCTAGAACATACCCATGGGAAGGGTAGGCTCCCTAGAGCCGTTACGTCGAACCTATAACCCTGTGTTAGCATTGCGCCAACTGGGCCACTCTATGGATTATGAGCCTTCCAAACAACAAGTGGAAGAATTAATTTTGCATGACAACGGAAAAGATGAACCAAGAACATTAAAGAAGGTAATTCAAGCTTGGAAGCATGTTCAAACAAAGAGTTTTTGGCCAAAGAACATCATTGCTAAGGAGCCTTACACTAAATGGGTTCAAGAAAGAGTTAGAAAGATTTTGCTTCCTTTTGTTGTGGATCCCACATACAAGCCTGATTCTCCTAATCCCGTTCCTCTATCCATCGAAGAGATAGAAGGGATCAGGGCTGCCCTAGAGGCGTCCCGAAAGGAAAAAGAAAAATTAGAGCTTGACATACATTAACTTACCAACGAAAAGAGCCAACTACGCTTCGACCTTAAAGAGAAGAACCAAGAGCTTCAAGCCATTAAGGAAGAGAGTGACAGACAAAGGGGTAAAAGAAAGCGTGCAACAGAAGGTGTCCTAAGTGCTAATTTCAACTTAGTAGCACATAACGAAAGGTTAGAGCAAGCAAGTGCGGAAATTGAAAGTGGAGAAGATATTATGAAAAAGCTTCTTGTGACAAAGAGGAGTCCGAGAAAAATATAGAAGCTGTAGTCTTTGAATTAACCGATAGGACTAAGGATCAAGAGGTGGAAATAAGGGATTTCAAGTATGACCTTCAAGAAGCTCGCAATTCTGGACAAGAATAGCGCACAAGGAGATTAACCACGTAAGAAGCACTTTTACAGCGCACCAATGATCACAATAAAGCACTTCTAGCTATGGCCGCACTTAGGTAAGTATTTATAAGGCAGAGGGAGCATGTGAGCATGGTTCCTAAGATGCTTGAAGATTACGAAAAATGTCGTGAGAATTATGATAAGCTAGTCTTCTTGTGCAATGATTTAATCCAAGACATTCCAAAGAGTTTGGAAAGAGCGGAACCTTCTCCCGTCATTCTTCCCAAGGTAGTGAAGGATTTCATGGAGCTTTGTAGAGATATGGTAGACAAATTCAAGGCGGATATCCAAAGGCGTTCTTAGATTTTTATTATTTCCTTGTTGCATTTATTTTGGGCATTTTATTTTCAGTTTCTATTTCTATTTGTAATTCAAAAATGATTTGGTATTTCCTTCGCAAGTTTTTCAATTAATAAAGTGTGTTTATTTCTGCGTTACTCATCGTTCCTATAATATTCACCAAAGGATTATTTAAATAAAAATATTAAAAAATATATATTATAATAATGTGGATAAGACATGAACATAGCATAAACATAACATTCATACCATATTTATTTTTGCAAAGCGTTAAAAAAGGGAAAACTGTCTTTATCTCCAGTCACGCCATTGGAGAAGATAACCAAGCAACCATACCGCCGTATCAAACCCGGTCTCAAAAGAAGAAAGCAATGGAACAACTAGAGCAGAATCAAGCCTCCTTTCGCGAGGAAGTAACCCAACTGAAAGGTACTGTGGAGGAGATTAAGGGAGGAATGACTCAAATGCTGAGTTTCATGAAGGACCTCAGGGATAAACAGGAAAAGGCTAAGGAAGTTCAGGATCAGTATGAGTAAATACCGGATGATGGCAACCCGTTGTTGGGATACGTTCGGGGTAGCGACCCTCACAAAGAAAATGCTCACTCCTTTAAGAGAGTTATCAGAACCCATGAAGAGGGAGAAGCCTCTCAGGAAGGATTTATTCCTACTACTCAGAAGGAGGGAGCATCCCGCACAATTAGCATCCCTGTCAACAATCCTCCTAAAGATGATGATTACTTGGATTTACAATATAGGGACATGGATGATACAAATCCAGTGCCTCGATATAAGCAAACTCACCCTGATTCTGGAGAGAATTCTAAGGATAGCGGACAAATCGAGGCGCTGGAAGAAAGGCTAAAGGCAGTAGAAGGGTATGATGTCTTTGATGTAAATACCTACGAGATGAGCTTGGTACCAGACTTGACTATCCCCCATAAGTTCAAGGTGCCCAACTTTGAAAAGTACAAAGGACTTACATGCCTAATAAATCATCTACACATGTACGTTAGGAAAATGGCTGCTTATGCCCACGATCAAAAACTGATGATGCATTTCTTCCAAGACAGTCTAAGTGGGGCATCTGTTGACTGGTATATGCAATTCGAAAAGGCACATATCCGAAGCTGGAATGACCTTGCTAATACATTCTTAAAGTAATATAAGTACAACTTGGATATGGCACCCAACCGGATGCAATTACATAATTTGTCACAGAAGAAGGAGGAATCATTCAAAGAGTATGCCCAAAGATGGCGATAGATGGCCTCTCGAGTCCAACCTCCCTTGCTGGAAAAAGAGTTGGTAGACATGTTTATGAGTACTTTGCAAGGACCATACTACGATAAGATGGTCGGAAGTGTATCCTCAGGATTCTCAGATCTAGTGGTTATCGGCGAAAGGATCGAAAATGGGATTAAAAATTGAAAGATACAAGGACCATCATCTAGTTCTTATCACTCAAAGAGGCCCACCTCAACCTTCACGAAAAAGAAGGAAAGGGAGACCAATGCAGTAGTGCATCAAGAATCTAGACCTCTTATGTCATTTCCACCTCAACAAAACAGGTTCCAAGGTCCTCAAAGGAGATTTGACCCTTTGCCTACATCCAAAAATGAGATAATGAGATATTTGATAGGCGAATCATTGGTAGAAATAAAACCATTGGCACCTCCTCTTCCAGGGAAGGCTTCGCGCAGATTCAACGCTAATGAAAGGTGCGAATACCACGCTAATTCTCCCGGACACATATTGGAAAAATGCTGGGCTTTCAGACATAAGGTTCAGGATCTGATAGAGTCAGGGGCAATTTCTTTTGGTAAACCTTATGTGAAGACAAATCCTATGCCTCACCATGATGGCGCAGTCAATGCAATTGAGGTCGTTACTGAGCAAGAGTTGGTTCAACAAAGGAGCTCCCCCATAGATGCACTTAAGAAGTATCTACTCGTAAAGGGGTTCATCCTAGAACACAACGAATATTTTAAGGACACTCTGCAAAGGCTCATGGATCAAGGGTTGGTTCAGCTGAAGGAGCATTCTGAGGAGGAATATGTGGCTATGATGGATACGAATGAGCCATTGATGATACCAAGTCAAGGGGCAAGGAAGCCATTAATCATCCCCTGTTCTAAATCACCATTGAGGATACCCATACAAGAGCATACTAGGGTCATCCCGATCAGAACTCACTATCCTTTGGACGAAATGAAATCGCTACCCTGGGAATACAGTTTTGTTACTGATACTGCTGTGTCAAGCATTGTTGGACCTGGGGGCATAACTCGTAGCGGTCGCGTATTCAAAACTGCACAGGCACAACCAAAGCCTAATGAAAACTCGACACAAGCTAGTGATCAAGCTGCTACGAGACCAACGGTAGAGGCCATCCCTTAGAATAAAGAAATCACTGATAAGGATGCTGAGGAATTTATGGCTTTGATCAAGAAGGGTGATTATAGGGTGGTGGATCAGTTGCAACAGACACCATCTAAAATATCACTCCTATCACTATTGGTGCACTCTGAGAAGCATCGAGACGCCTTTATGAAGATTCTGAATGCCTCCCATGTAACTAAAGACATCACTGTCAATCAGTTCGATGGGATGGTGGCTAATCTCATTGTTGGGGCATGTCTAGAGTTCAGCGATCACGAGTTACCTCCACAAGGAAAGGCACACAACAAAGCCCTACATATCTCCATACATTGTGGGAAAGCTCATCTATCTAGGGTTATGATTGATACTGGTTCGTCACTAAATGTGATGCCAAAAGCTATCCTCGACAAGATAGCTTTACAGGGTCTTGTGGTTAGACCAAGCCGACTGGTGGTCAAAGCTTTCGATGGATCGCAGAGTCCGGTGTTTGGAGAAGTAGATCTTCCTGTTATAATTGGTCCTCATACTTTCTGTATCAACTTCCAAGTAATGGAAATAGAACCATCTTACACTTGCCTACTAGGGCGCCCTTGGATTCATGCAGCTGGGGCAGTCACATCCACTCTCCATCAAAAGATAAAATTTGTGGATGGGAATTCTATAGTGACCATCAATGGAGAAGAGGATATATTTGTCAGAACCTGGATTCATACAAATACATCGAGGTTGGGAAAGGGGCACTAGAGACTGCATTCCAAGCACTAGAGATTGCAACTGCTGTCACACTACCTGTGGAAAAGATAGGAAGGGCGGTAACATCGTGGAGAGACCTACAAGACCTGGATGTGGAAGGCTGGGGCAAAGTACCAGAAATCCTGGAGAAGAAGGATCGCTCAGGGTTAGGATATCAATCGTCGAAGATCACAAGCGTTGGGAAGGAGGAACAACGATTCCCCGCGATTATGAAGACTTTCGTGACAGGCGGGTATAAGCATGTGGCCATGATATCCAACATGGACTCTAAGGAGGGAACATCCAACTTCATCCGAAGGGTCAGATCAGGAGAGCAGCTCCAAAACTGGACAAACCTGGAGATATCGGAGATAGTTTTCATTTCAAAGTAATTTGCTTTTGTGTTTTATTTCCTTTCAATAAAGAAAAAAACAACAACGCTCATGCCTCGCCTGAAGCATAGAGTTGGTTTGTAAGGGCCCCATTTACTTTCAAGGTTTAAGGTTTATTAATAAAATTGTCGTTTGCATTTTGGTATTGAAAACATTGTCTCTTCTTGCATTTATCTCCTTTTTCAAAAGATGACAAATAAATTTCTTGCACAAAAAAAGCACATCCATATCTGCATACTAAAAAAAACATAAAACATGTGCAGATCACCTTCTAACACTACCAATAATAATACTGCTGAAACTCGACATAAACTCGAGGCTCTCTCTAATCAGTCCGAGGAAGGGGATGAGGAAGACGATGAACTTCCAGAAGAATTTTCAAGGTTAATGGACAAGGAATCCAAAAGCATGCTCTCTCCTCAGGAAGCCATCGACATCATAAACTTGGGTACAGCCAAAGAACCCAAGGAAATCAAAATCGGGGAAACACTGAACGAGGACGTAAAAGCAACTCTAGTCAAACTTCTCCACGAGTATGCAGAAATATTTGCTTGGTCATACCGTGACATGTCGGGGTTGGATATCATCGTGTATAGGTTACCACTCAAAGAAGGGTGTGCACCCGTCAGACAAAAGCACAGAAGAGTTCGACCTGACATGGATAATAAAATCCGAGAAGAGGTGCTCAAGCAATTCGACGCAGGGTTTCTTGCCGTGGTTGACTACCCACCATGGATTTCCAAAATAGTGCCAGTTCCTAAGAAAGACGGGAAAGTACATATGTGTGTGGATTACAGGGATCTAAACAAAGCAAGTCCGAAAGACGACTTCCCATTGCCACACATAGATGTTCTGGTAGACAATACGGCGCAAGCTTCGGTGTTCTCCTTCATGGATGGGTTCTCTGGGTATAATCAAATAAAAATGGCTCCTGAAGACATGGAGAAAACAACCTTCATGACATCCTAGGGCACTTTCTGCTACAAGGTAATGCCTTTTGGATTACGAAATGCAGGGGCAACATATCAAAGATCTATGGTCACACTGTTCCATGACATGATTCACAAGGAGGTCGAAGTATATATAGATGATATGATTGCTAAGTATTGTACTATCATACCCCAAAATTTGCCCACACTATTTCTCTTATACAAATACAAATCAATACACAAAGCTCCAAGACACACTCTCCTATACAAGGCTCTAAAACTAGGGTTTGGTTCATTCAAAGGAAAATCAGTGAATCAAGGGCTCCAAGACATATCATATGGCTCAATATATCTCACATTACCTCTATGAAAAGTATCAAGGCCTATCTCAAAGTTTTGATCACTCAATTATTCAGAAAGTCAACAGTCGATTATCTTGACCTAAAAGTCAACTGTGGTCAAAACTGAAGGATAGAAAAACACTTAGAAAGGGGGGGGTTTGAATAAGTGTAGCTTTAAAAACTTGACAGATAAAAATAAATTGCACAGTTATTTTTATCCTGGTTCGTTGTTAACTAAACTACTCCAGTCCACCCCCGCAGAGATGATTTACCTCAACTGAGGATTTAATCCACTAATCGCACGGATTACAATGGTTCTCCACTTAGTCAGCAACTAAGTCTTCCAGAGTCTTCTGATCACACACTGATCACTCCAGGAACAACTGCTTAGATACCCTCTAAGACTTTTCTAGAGTATACTGATCCACACGATCACTCTAGTTACAACCTGCTTAGATAACCTCTAAGACTTCCTAGAGTATTCTGATCCACACGATCACTCTAGTTCCTTACAACTTAATGTAATCAATTCTAAGAGTATTACAATTGCTTCTTAAAAGCTATAATCACAAACTGTGATATTTCTCTTAACGTTTAAGCTTAATCTCACTAATATATTACAACAGCAATGTAGTGAGCTTTGATGAAGATGAAGATTCTGAGCTTTGATTTGAACAGCGTTTCAGCAAGTTAATATGAGTTGTATTTTTTGGTGCAGAATCGTTAACCTTGCTTCTCATCAGAACTTCATATTTATAGGCGTTGGAGAAGATGACCGTTGAGTGCATTTAATGCTTTGCGTGTTCCGTACAGCATCGCATTTAATGTTATACGCTTTTGTCAACTACCTCGAGCCTTGTTCACGCTGTGTCTACTGACGTAGCCTTTAATAGCTTTTAACGTTCCTTTTGTCAGTCAGCGTAGCTTGCCACTTGTACTTTCTTCTGATCTGATGTTTGTGAATACAACGTTTGAATATCATCAGAGTCAAACAGCTTGGTGCAAAGCATCTTCTGATCTTCTGACCTTGAAGTGCTTCTGAGCGTGATACCATCAGAACTTCAGTGCTTCTGTTCTCTTGTTCTTCTGATGCTTCCATAGACCCATGTTCTGATTCTGCTTCGACCATCTTCTGATGTCTTGCCAGACCATGTTCTGATGTTGCATGCTGAACCCTTTGAGACAAAGCTTTTGAGCGCTGAATTATGCATACTCTTTATATATTTCCTGAAAAGGAAATTGCATTGGATTAGAGTACCATATTATCTTAAGCAAAATTCATATTATTGTTATCATCAAAACTAAGATAATTGATCAGAACAAATCTTGTTCTAACAATCTCCCCCTTTTTGATGATGACAAAAACATATATAAATGATATGAATTTGCGATCAGAAAGAGCAGACGGCAAAAGACAAATTACACAGCTATAGCATAAGCATATGAATATGTCTCCCCCTGAGATTAACAATCTCCCCCTGAGATAAATAATCTCCCCCTGAAATAAATACTCGAAGAACTTTAATAAAAGACTTCCCTGATTATTTCGGTAGAGACGATCATATAAGCTTCTGTCTTTAGAGAATTCATAGCTTCTGACTTCTGCTTCCATTGGACAGCTTCAGAACTAGAATTTCTTTAGATCCCTAGAACACTCACAGCTTCTGATTCCTGCTTCCATCTAGGACAGCTTCAGAACTTGAATTTCTTTGATCTTCTGAACATTCACAGCTTCTGATTTCTGCTTCCATTCAGGACAGCTTCAGAACTTGAATTTCTTTGATCTTCAGAACATTCACAGCTTCTGATTTCTGCTTCCATCTAGGACAGCTTCAGAACTTGAGTTTTCTGGATCTTTAGAACATTCACAGCTTCTGATTTCTGCTTCCCTCGGATAGCTTCAGAGCTTTGAATTTCTACCAACATCACTTCATGCTAGATTTGTATCAGAACATTGTTGAATGTACCAGAGCATCATCAGAGCATCTCTACATCCTGAAATGTTACAGAACAAAAACTAAACGACAAAAGTCAGCATGAACGAGTCAGAACATAAAATGTATATTTGAACACATGATATGTATCAGAGCCATATAGGCTAAAATAATGTATCAGAGCAAATAGAATTTTGTCAAAGCAAATAGACAGATATGGATTAAATTCTATTTTCAGTGCTTCTGATTTCTGAAGCTTGATAGCACTCAGCTTTCTTCAGTTTCCATGAGCTTATTCTTTTTAAAGAATAACACTTCTTATGGTTTTGCTTCTGTGTTTGCTTTGAAGATTTTCTTCACTTCTTTATACCTGCAAAACACTTAAACCATATAGAACTTGCAGTTCTTGTTAGTAAATGTGTGGGAGCTTTACCCAGCAACTGATAGATTAATCAAATCATTTATCATTTATCTTCTCCCCCTTTTTGTCATAACATCAAAAAGAATATTTCAAAAGATTCAGATGAATAAAACGACAAATAAAATCACTGGAATGTAAAAAACAAAGAAACTTTTCATTGATAATCAAAAGATATTACAAAAGGTTCCTATGTTTAACAAGATGAGAAACATTCCTAGCAAATACATAAAAAGTCATCCCAAGAGGAAATGACTACAAAAATTAAAAACAGCACCCTAGCAGGACACACTCTGTGTCAACCCATCAAGAATCCCTGTGGACTCTTGTCTTCCAGACTAGAACCTCCACTGTAGGAGAGATCCAAGTGACCAAAGAGGAAGAGAGGGACAGTTCACAGACAGAGAGCTAATGTTGCAAACGGGGCTTTCCCTTAACATAGAAGTTAAGAATATCATTCTTAACCTCCTCCCATAACTCAAGAAAGTCTTCTGTCTTTGGGTGAAAGTTGATAACAACATCAAAGAAGAGGTCTGACTTGAGAGGTATTAGGAGAGCCATCCCGAGATATGCAGAGATCTGTCGCCTTTGAGTCATAGATCCTCAACAGACTTAGGATGAACGCTAGGTTTGAGCTAGGATTTATTTTTTTTTTTTTTAAAAAGTAAGAAAAACTTGTTTGAGCAAGAGAAGAAAACGGAAGAGAGAGAGAAATAACTTGATGAGGAATGCAAAGTGAGAGAGATATAAGAGGGAAAAGAAACGTTTGAAGAACATAAAAAAAAAACTGAAAGAGAGTAGATGATGAAAAGCATTTAATGTTACGTGACGTGAGGAGAGATAATAAAGACGAATGAGGTGACTAGCACAGTTACCTATGGTCGGCGTCCTTTCAACTGCACGCGCACTTATCCATGAACAGTAACGACAGGTTTACCATCCCGAGATAAAACGTTACAGCTGTTTTGCTTTAAAAGAGGTTCTGAATCAACTTAGACAATGAAACGTTAGTAATAACCGAATCATAATTTCTAAAAGATTTCAATCAGAACTTCTGATTTAAAAAAAATTCACATTCATTTCAGAAGATACTCATATGTAAGAACTTCTCATCTTCTCATTCTGGGCATAAATCCATCATGATGTTCTTCAGAATGAACTTAAACCTATCTTCAGCCAGGGGTTTTGTAAAGATATCAGCCCATTGATGGTCTGTATCCACAAAGTTTAAAGATATAACACCCTTCTGAACATAGTCCCTTATGAAATGATGTTTAATCTCAATATGTTTAGCCTTTGAATGAAGAATAGGATTCTTAGATAAACATATAGCAGAAGTATTATCACAGAATATAGGAATGTTACTCTCATATATCTGATAATCTTCTAACTGACTCTTCATCCAGAGCATCTGTGTACTGCAACCAGCAGCAGCGACATATTCTGCTTCTGTTGTTGATAGAGCAATAGTTGCTTGCTTCTTGCTATACCAAGAGATCAAATGACTTCCCAGAAATTGGCAACTTCCTGAAGTACTTTTTCTTTCAGTTCTGTCTCCAGCATAGTCAGCATCGCAGAATCCTACTAAGTTGTATTCTTTAGATTTTCTGTAAACTAAGCCAACATTAGTAGTACCTTTCAGATACCTTAGAATTCTCTTAACAGCAGTTAAATGAGATTCTCTAGGATCTGATTGGAATCTAGCACACACACAAACACTGAACAGAATGTCAGGTCTAGAAGCAGTCAAATATAGAAGAGATCCAATCATACCTCTGTATAACTTCTGATCTACCTTCTTACTTACCTCATCCTTACCTAGGATGCATGTTGGATGCATAGGAGTTTTGGCTTCTTTGCAGTCTAGAAGATTAAACTTCTTCAGAAGTTCCTTCACATACTTGGTTTGGTGAACATACGTTCCTTCTGATGTTTGATTTATTTGTATTCCAAGGAAATACTTGAGTTCTCCCATCATGCTCATTTCAAACTCAGCCTGCATAGACTCAGCAAACTCCTTTCCAAGTGTAGCATTAGATGTTCCAAAAATAATATCATCTACATATATTTGACAAATTAAAATATCCCTTTTAAAGGTTTTACAAAAGAGAGTAGTGTCCACTTTTCCTCTAGTGAAACCATTATCCAGAAGGAAAGAACTTAAGCGTTCATACCAAGCTCTGGGAGCCTGTTTCAATCCATACAATGATTTCTTTAGTTTAAAAACATGATTAGGAGACAGAGAGTCTTCAAAACCAGGAGGTTGATGGACATAAACTTCTTCATGTATATAACCATTTAAGAAGGCACTCTTAACATCCATCTGATAGAGAGTGATGTTATGTTGAGTGGCAAATGAAATTAATAGACGAATAGATTCTAACCTGGCCACTGGTGCAAAGTTTTCTGTATAGTCAATCCCTTCTTGCTGACTATAACCCTGAGCCACCAGTCTGGCTTTGTTCCTTACCACTTCACCTTTCTCACTGAGCTTGTTTCTGAAGACCCATTTTGTACCGATTATATTGAATCCATCTGGTCTAGGAACAAGATCCCAAACATCATTCCTTGTAAACTGATTCAGTTCTTCTTGCATAGCAATTATCCAGTCTGGATCTTCTAGAGCATGATCAACAGAAGTTGGCTCGATCAAAGATACAAGACCTAATTGACAATCTGCATTGTTCTTAAGGAATGCTCTTGTTCTGATTGGATCATCCTTCTTTCCAAGAATGACATCTTCTGAATGACCAGAGATGAGTCTGGATGATCTTCTGACAGATGGTTCTTCAGAAATGCTTAGATTCTCCAGAGAAGCTGATACTTGATCTTCAGATTCTTTGCTTCTGAGAAGCTCTGCTTCTGATGCGTTGCTTCTTGGCTCAGCAACTTCTGATATATCAATATCCCAATCTGCAAAATTATCAAACTGCTTTGGTTTTTCATAACCAAGCTTATCATCAAACCTGATATTGATTGATTCTTCTACAATCAATGTTTCAGTATTGTATACTCTGTAGCCTTTTGAGCGTTCAGAATATCCAAGAAGGAAACATTTTTGTGCTTTGGAATCAAACTTACCAAGATGATCTTTAGTGTTCAGAATAAAGCATACACATCCAAAAGGATGGAAATATGAAATGTTGGGCTTTTTATTCTTCCACAATTCATAAGGAGTCTTATTTAGAATAGGTCTGATAGAGATTCTATTCTGAATATAGCATGCAGTGTTTATTGCTTCTGCCCAGAAATGCTTAGCCATATTGGTTTCATTGATCATGGTTCTGGCCATTTCTTGCAGAGTCCTATTCTTTCGTTCTACAACCCCATTTTGCTGTGGAGTTCTAGGACAAGAGAAATCATGGGCAATACCATTTTCTTTGAAGAATTCTTCAAAGGATCTGTTCTCAAATTCACCACCATGATCACTTCTAACCTTTATGATTTTACACTCTTTTTCAGATTGAATCTGAATGCAGAAATCAAAGAACACTGAATGAGTCTCATCCTTGTGTTTCAAGAATTTTACCCACGTCCAGCGGCTATAATCATCTACGATGACTAATCCATATTTCTTCCCTCTGACAGATGCTGTTTTGACTAGGCCAAACAGATCAATGTGCAAGAGTTCTAATGGCCTTGAGGTAGAAACAACATTCTTGGACTTGAATGCAGGTTTGGAGAACTTGCCCTTCTGACATGCTTCACAAAGAGCATCTGATTTGAATTTCAGATTCGGGAGTCCTCTGACAAGATCCAGTTTGTTAATCTGAGAAATCTTTCTCAAACTAGCATGACCTAATCTTCTGTGCCAGACCCACTGCTCTTCAGAAACAGACATAAGACAAGTCACCTTCTGACTCATAAGATCTTGCAGATCTGTCTTATAAATGTTGTTCTTCCTCTTGCCTGTAAATAGGATTGAGCCATCCTTCTGATTTACAGCCTTGCAAGACTCTTGATTAAAGATTATATCATAACCATTGTCACTCAATTGACTGATAGATAAGAGGTTATGTGTTAATCCTTCTACAAGAAGTACATTAGAAATGGAAGGAGAGTTACCAGACTTTATAGTTCCAGAGCCAATTATCTTGCCCTTCTGATCTCCTCCAAACTTGACTTCTCCTCCAGACTTAAGCACCAGGTCTTGGAACATAGACCTTCTTCCTGTCATGTGTCGTGAGCATCCAGAGTCCAGGTACCATGACATGTTGTGCTTTGTCCTTTTTGCAGTCAAGGATATCTGCAATAGGAATAATCTTATCCTTAGGTACCCACATTTTCTTGGGTCCTTTCTTGTTAGATTTTCTCAAGTTCTGATTGAACTTGGGTTTAACATTGTAAGCAATAGGAGGAACAGCATGATAATTTTTAATGTGAGTTTCATGATATTTCCTAGGTTGTGTCACATGCTTTTTGGTGTGTGTTATGTGAAAACGTTGAGCATGTGAAGTGTGCCTAATATCATGGGAGTGGCCATACTTGAACTGATCATACAATGGCTTGTATGTGAATTTCATTTCATCAACAGGTTCAAGTTTGTATGGGGTTTCACCCTCAAAACCAATGCCGACTCTTTTGTTTCCAGACACAGCATATATCATAGAAGCTAGCTGACTTCTGCCAATACTTCTAGATAAGAACTTCCTGAAACTTAAATCATATTCTTTCAGAATATGGTTTAGACTAGGAGTGGATTTTTCTGAATCAGAAGGAGATCCAACATTATTGGATAATTTTAAAAGTTTTTCTTTTAATTCAGAATTCTCCAACTCAAGCTTCTTTGTTTCAAATTCAAATAGCTTTTTCAGCTTTTTGTATTTGAGACTGATCTGAGACTTGAGTTCCAGAAGTTCAGTTAGACCGGAAACTAACTCATCTCTAGTAAGTTCAGAAAATACCTCTTCAGAATCTGATTCTGATGTAGATTCTGATCCGTCATCTTCTGTCGCCATCAGCGCACAGTTAGCCTGCTCATCTTCAGAGTCTGAATCATCTTCTGACTCATCCCAGGTTGCCATAAGACCTTTCTTCTTATGAAACTTCTTTTTGGGATTTTCCTTCTGAAGATTTGGACATTCATTCTTGAAGTGTCCAGGCTCATTGCATTCATAGCACATGACCTTCTTCTTGTCAAATCTTCTGTCATCAGAAGATTCCCCACGTTCAAATTTCTTTGAACTTCTGAAGCCTCTGAACTTCCTTTGCTTGGTCTTCAGAGTTGATTTAGCCTTCTGGAGATCAGGGACAGTTCATCTTCTTCTTCAGATTCTGATTCTTCAGGATCTTCTTCTCTAGCCTGAAAAGCGTTAGTGCATTTCTTGATATTGGATTTTAATGCAATAGACTTACCTTTCTTTTGAGGCTCATTTGCGTCCAGCTCTATTTCATGACTTCTCAAGGCACTGATAAGCTCTTCCAGAGAAACTTCATTCAGATTCTTTGCAATCTTGAATGCAGTCACCATAGGACCCCATCTTCTGGGTAAGCTTCTGATGATCTTCTTTACGTGATCAGCCTTGGTGTATCCCTTGTCAAGAACTCTCAATCCAGCAGTAAGAGTTTGAAATCTTGAAAACATCTTTTCAATGTCTTCATCATCCTCCATCTTGAAGGCTTCATACTTCTGGATTAAAGCTAGAGCTTTAGTCTCCTTGACTTGAGCATTTCCTTCATGAGTCATTTTCAAGGACTCATATATGTCATAGGCCGTTTCCCTGTTAGATATCTTCTCATACTCAGCATGAGAGATAGCATTCAGCAAAACAGTTCTGCATTTATGATGATTCCTGAAAAGCTTTTTCTGATCATCATTCATTTCTTGCCTTGTCAGCTTTACGCCTCTGGCATTCACTGGATGTTTGTAACCATCCATCAGAAGATCCCATAGATCACCATCTAGACCAAGAAAGTAACTTTCCAGTTTATCTTTCCAGTATTCAAAGTTTTCACCATCAAATACCGGCGGTCTAGTATAACCATTGTTACCGTTGTATTGCTCAGCAGAGCCAGATGTAGATGCAGGTGTAGACTTTTCACTTTCATCAACCATCTTTTACTGAAGCGTTTTTCTCTTCCTGAATCTTTTCTAAACACGGTTAAGTGCTTGCACCTTAGAACCGGCGCTCTGATGCCAATTGAAGGATAGAAAAACACTTAGAAAGGGGGGGTTTGAATAAGTGTAGCTTTAAAAACTTGACAGATAAAAATAAATTGCACAGTTATTTTTATCCTGGTTTGTTGTTAACTAAACTACTCCAGTCCACCCCCGCAGAGATGATTTACCTCAACTGAGGATTTAATCCACTAATCGCACGGATTACAATGGTTCTCCACTTAGTCAGCAACTAAGTCTTCCAGAGTCTTCTGATCACACACTGATCACTCCAGGAACAACTGCTTAGATACCCTCTAAGACTTTTCTAGAGTATACTGATCCACACGATCACTCTAGTTACAACCTGCTTAGATAACCTCTAAGACTTCCTAGAGTATTCTGATCCACACGATCACTCTAGTTCCTTACAACTTAATGTAATCAATTCTAAGAGTATTACAATTGCTT
The DNA here is from genome assembly GCF_029867415.1 of Vicia villosa. Lineage (NCBI taxonomy): Eukaryota > Viridiplantae > Streptophyta > Magnoliopsida > Fabales > Fabaceae > Vicia > Vicia villosa. Next base: position 81,542,632 of record NC_081183.1, read on the forward strand.
CTTAAAAGCTATAATCACAAACTGTGATATTTCTCTTAACGTTTAAGCTTAATCTCACTAATATATTACAACAGCAATGTAGTGAGCTTTGATGAAGATGAAGATTCTGAGCTTTGATTTGAACAGCGTTTCAGCAAGTTAATATGAGTTGTTTTTTTTGGTGCAGAATCGTTAACCTTGCTTCTCATCAGAACTTCATATTTATAGGCGTTGGAGAAGATGACCGTTGAGTGCATTTAATGCTTTGCGTGTTCCGTACAGCATCGCATTTAATGTTATACGCTTTTGTCAACTACCTCGAGCCTTGTTCACGCTGTGTCTACTGACGTAGCCTTTAATAGCTTTTAACGTTCCTTTTGTCAGTCAGCGTAGCTTGCCACTTGTACTTTCTTCTGATCTGATGTTTGTGAATACAACGTTTGAATATCATCAGAGTCAAACAGCTTGGTGCAAAGCATCTTCTGATCTTCTGACCTTGAAGTGCTTCTGAGCGTGATACCATCAGAACTTCAGTGCTTCTGTTCTCTTGTTCTTCTGATGCTTCCATAGACCCATGTTCTGATTCTGCTTCGACCATCTTCTGATGTCTTGCCAGACCATGTTCTGATGTTGCATGCTGAACCCTTTGAGACAAAGCTTCTGAGCGCTGAATTAAGCATACTCTTTATATATTTCCTGAAAAGGAAATTGCATTGGATTAGAGTACCATATTATCTTAAGCAAAATTCATATTATTGTTATCATCAAAACTAAGATAATTGATCAGAACAAAATTTTCCATCCATAACTCTCACATGGAACATCCAAAATTTTCCATCCAAAGCTCATTTTGAAAGAAATTTGATTCTCTACAAAATTGTGTCTCACATGCCAAGTCTAAAGATGCTTCATTTGAGAGATATGGACCAAAACATTATAGGTCCTTTTCAAAAGTCAACAAAAAGGCACTTTTTTCAAAAAGACAAAATGAGAATGGAAAATAATTTTGATATGAGACCAAAGGCACTGATTAGAGGACTCTCTAAGGTTTCTAAAAAGTCCTAGAACACTTCCATACCTCAAAAATTGAGAGAGATAGGCCTTGTCAAAGTTGGACTATTTTGGAGGGAAAAATGTGAAAGAATTTGAAGATTTTTACAAAAAGGCCCAAGTTATTATGATCCAAGCTTGATCCACAAGTCACCCAAGGCCTCAAGTTCAAATACCACGAATTTTTAACATTTATTTAATTTTATATGGATTTTTTATTCATTTAAAATTAACATAATTAAAAAAATTCAAAGAAAAATGAAAGATTTGATTTTCCTCCAAATTTCAATCATCATTAATCATCAAAATATTCATTAATCACTACAAAATTCGTGCAAGAGTTAAATGGTGAAAAAATATTGAGTTTGGCCATAATTAGAAATATTTCAATCAAGCTCCAAATCAAATTTCCAAAAATTGATTCACAAAGATTTTCCTTATAATTATTAACCTAATCTCTTCACCTATATATACATAACAAACACAGAGCATTAGGTTACGAATTTTGGCTCTCAAGAACCCTAATCAAGCTCCAAAAGAATTCAAGAAAATTGGAATTCGGATTTGAAGTAGCAGGGCAATTCAACGAGATTTAAAGGTTCAGAAACCTTCCTTGAGTTCTCCTGAAGCTATTCAGATCATCTCCAAGTCTTTGCACGACCAGAATCACCCTCAATACCTCTCGGTTTGTCACTTTTGAATTTGAATCGATTTGCATCATACATACATTGTCATTCAAAATTAATTGCATATTTGTGTTTATTATCATCTAATGATCGTTTCTGGAAAGTTTGGAACGATTTAAAGCCGGTATGAGCATGAGGCCATTGTTAGGGTTCTTGGTTCGATTTGGGGTTTTTATCCACAGGTAAAATTAGGCCTAACCAATACCATGATCATGTTCGTGAGGATGAGACGAATTCAATGGTATGGGTGCGCCAAATTTATATGATCGTTTAGCCATATTCGCTATTTTTTTAGTTTCGTATACAGGGCTTTTACAGCGCTTCGAATCAAAAGGCGCTGTAATAGGTGTAGTTGCAGAAATCTGGAGGTCAGGGACGATGCGTGTCACGCTGCCATTGGCCCATTCAAATCCAGAAAACGCGCGAAGAGGATTGGAACTCTGAAGGATCCTGTGCGTTAAGAAACATGGCTTATCATGCACTCTTGTCATCGCAGCCATCCGATCATCTTTCTTTCCAATCCAACGCACGCCAGAACGAGGGTGCACCATGGACATTCACACGCGTCCACACTGGAACAAAAGTTAAGTTTTTTTAATTTTTTTTATTTATAATTACACAACCAATTTTATTTATAAATATATATATATATATATATATATATATATATATATATATATATATATATATATATATATATATATATATATATATATATATATATATATATATATATACTTTACTTTATTTTATTTTCTTCTAAAATCTTTTCATAACAAGAAAATAATTATTATTATATTTATATTATTTTATTTTTTACAATAATTATTATTTTATTTATATTATTCTTTTACAATAATTAATATTTTATTTATTTATTTTAATTAAATAATTTATTTTATAATTCAAGATATTCTATTTAATTCGTAAAAAATTCATAAAAATTCATAAAAAATATTTTTGCACTCGATTTTATTTTCTTATCCCGATTAAATTAATTAGGTCACGAGACCAATAATTAATTTAAATCGTTGGTATTTTCTTATTTAAATTCGTACCCTAATCAGGGTTTATGAAGATCATGCCCTACACTGAATGTTTTTTTTCTATGTCTTTTCAGGGTCGACTTTCCGGATACCTTCCGACTACGCGCCTGATCAAGACTCAAAGCTAAGTACCCTACTTATTTTAAAGGTCTTTGTTTCCTTTTAAAATTAGTGTTTATCTTGCCTTCATCTTTTCTGCCTTTGCCATTTTCCAGGGTTACCTCCGAGGCTTCCTCCGACCGCCAACAATATCAGATCAAATGCAAAGCTAAGTATCTTTCATTTATTTATTCATTCTTAAATTCTTTATCTTTTTACTTTAGGGTTAATTTTGTTTGCCTCCGAACCGATAATGCACTCACCCTTCTTTGTTTATTCTTTCTTTTCCGAATCTTCAGGGTTTGTCAATTGCCAAAGCTACGAGTATTGGTAACCCTAAACCCTAACTTTAATATTTTCTGTTTTATTTTTTAATTATAGCCCGCTGGTTTCAATTCCCCTCTCCTCCGCTGGTTACAATTTCCCTTCCCCATTATTACTGTTAATATCTATTGCGTGGTTAGTAATCCTAGGGAGTGCAAGTCTTGAATTGAATTAGAATGACTTAATTACAAGATAAAATTTCTGAATTAATCACGTGATTGTTGCACCCACGCACACTTTTGGGGTAACCTCTCTGTTGCCTTGTTGCCTGTTGCCTTGTTGCCTGTTGCCTTGTGTTTTTTGCAAAATAGCCATGTCCCTCGAATACGAGGATACCTCAGCCATGCTGCCTTGATAAATACAAAGGTCATACGACCCTAATGATGTTGCCTTCGATACACTAATATGACCTCGACCCTCGAAAGTTACCTACGAAAAAGGCCGAGGTATCCTTTGGCTGCCTACGAAAAGGCTATTCTGGTCCTTCCCTTAGACTACCTGCCTCTCTATGGCATGGGTCAGTCTTATGTCGAACGACAATGCGATGACGCTTCAACCTCCAAATGAAAGGCTTCCTGCCCTCTTATGGCAAGGATAGACCCTTTCACCCTGAAAGGCTAAAAGAACTGATTTTCAAACTATAAGGTAAATTGCCCTTAATTGCTTCGCCTTGCTCTAAAATTTTTCTATATTCTTTCTCAAAATTCTTCAAAAATGGCTACGCTCATTTACGAGCTAAAGTCCACTTTTCTTCTTCTTCTTCTACATTTCTGAAAACAAAAGAGCAAAGCAATTAAGAGCCCATGGAAAACCATGGATGCAAAGGGTGCTTTTTTAACCTTCCCTTTGCATAATTACCCCCCGAACTCAAAATCTTTTTAAAAGGTATTTTCCTGTTCTTTTAGCCTTTCCGATATTTGGATAAAATAAAAGTCGGTGGCGACTCATGCTTAACCGTACATTTTCGATTATAAAAAGTCAGTTCACCGTATTACATGTACGGAAGAAGAGCATATTATGCACCTACAGAAGTTGTTCGAGCGCTTAAAGAAATTCAAGCTGAGGTTAAACCCGAACAAGTGTACATTTGGTGTAAGGTCAGGAAAGCTATTGGGATTCATTGTGAGCCAGCGAGGCATAGAAGTAGATCCCGACAAGGTGAAGGCTATACAAGAAATGCATGTTCCAAGGACAGAAAAAGAGGTTTGTGGGTTCTTGGGTCGATTAAATTACATCTGAAGGTTTATCTCACATCTAACGGCCACGTGTGAGCCTATATTCAAGCTACTAAGGAAAGATCAGCCGATCAAGTGGAATGACGATTGTCACGTAGCCTTCGAAACTATAAAAAGCTACTTACAAGAACCACCGATACTCATACCTCCCGTACCAGGGAGACCACTGATCATGTACCTCACAGTTCTCGAAAGGTCTATGGGATGTGTATTGGCGCAACAAGATGAAACAGGAAGAAAGGAGCACGTTATTTATTACCTTAGCAAGAAATTCAAGGATTGCGAATCTCGGTATTCACCATTAGAAAAGACATGTTGTGCCCTAACATGGGCCTCCAAATGTCTACGACAATATATGATGAACCATTCCACATGGTTGATATCGAGGATGGATCCTTTGAAATACGTGTTCGAAAAACAGGCTCTCACGGGTAGAATCGCAAGGTGGCAAATGTTACTGTCAGAATACGACATACAATACGTCACTCAAAAAGCAATAAAAGGGAGTGTACTGGCAGAACATCTTGCTCACCAACCCCTCAAAGAATACCAGTCTATGAAGTTTGATTTTCCTGACGAGGATATTATGGTGGTAAGAGACTACGAAATACCAGGACCCGACGAAGGACCTGAACCAGGGGCAATATGGACACTTATGTTCGATGGGGCCTAAAATGCACTTGGACATGGTATAGGGGCAGTCTTGACATCTCCTGACAATCGTCACCTACCTTTCACTGCGAGGCTATGCTTCGACTGCACCAATAATATTGCAGAATACGAAGCGTGCATATTGGGGTTAGAAGCTGCAATCGATCTAAGGATTAAACTACTCGAGGTGTATGGGGATTCAGCACTGGCAATCCACCAAGTCAATAAAGAATGGGATACTCGGGATGCAAAGCTAATCCCATATCGGAACCTCATACTGGAGTTAATGGCTGAGTTTGAGACAATCACCTTCACTCATATCCCAAGGGAAGAAAATCAAATGGCTGATGCACTGGCAACACTTTCCTCTATGTTCAAGATAACTTGACCAAACCATGAACCACGGATAACGGTTAGACACTTCGATGAGCCTGCCTATTGTCTCACAATTAAGGAGCAGCCCGATGACAAACCATGGTACCACGATATCAAAAGGTACCTGGAGAAACAAGAATACCCAGAGAACGCCTCTACGATTATCAAAAATACATTAAGGAGGTTGGCAGCCAAGTTCTTCCTGAGCGGGAATATCCTATACAAACGGAATTATGACTCGGTGCTATTAAGGTGTGTGGATAAAAATGAGGCTAAGGAGATCATCAAAGAAGTACATGAAGGAACTTTTGGAACCCATGCAACTGGACATTCAATGGCAAGAAAAATACTACGAGCAGGGTACTACTGGTTGACAATGGAGGCTGATTGTTTCCAATACGCAAGGACATGACACAAATGCCAAATCTACGATGACAAAATACACATGCCGCCTAATCCGCTGAATGTTTTGAGTTCATCATGGCCATTTGAAATGTGGGGGATTGACATGATAGGGATGATCGAACCGAAAGCTTCTAATGGGCATCGATTCATATTGGTCGCCATAGATTATTTTACCAAATGGGTTGAAGCTGCTTCTTACACCAACGTGACAAGACAAGTGGTCACACGGTTCATTAGCCATAACATCATAGGCTGGTATGGGGTTCCAAGCAGGATTATCACTGACAATGGGTCAAATCTAAACAACAACATGATGAAGGAGCTGTGCGAGGAGTTCAAGATCGAACACCACAATTCTTCACCATACAGGCCTAAGATGAATGGCGTTGTCGAAGCTGCAAATAAGAATATCAAAAAGATGATACAAAAGATGGTAAAAACGTACAAAGACTGGCATGAAATGCTTCCCTTCGCCCTACATGGTTACAGAACCTTGGAACGCACATCCACAGCGGAAACACCTTTCTCTTTGGTTTATGGTATGGAAGCAGTCCTCCCGATCGAAGTGGAGATTCCTTCATTAAGAGTCCTGGCTGACACAAAGTTAGAAGAATCGGAATGGGTAAAAACTCGTTTTGATCAGCTTAATCTCGTTGAAGAAAAGCGACTGACGACTCTCTGTCACGGGCAACTCTATCAGAAAAGGATGAAAAAGGCGTTCGATAAAAAGGTCCGCCCTCGCACTTACAAGGAAGGTTTTATCATCCTCAAGAAAATTCTACTACCTCGACTTGACGCCCGTGGAAAGTGGACACCTAACTACGAAGGTCCATATGTCGTAAAAACGATATTCTCAGGAGGAGCACTTGTTCTCACTACAATGGATGGGGACGAGCTACCGCACCCAATCAATTCAGATGCGGTCAAGAAGTATTACGCCTAGCAAAGGCAAGATCATAGGCTATGAGTCGAAGGCAAATTACAAAGGATAAGGAATCGTGCAATCATCTACTTCTAAGGTCAAAGGATTACTAGGGCCCTCGATAACAAAGGAGCAATAGAAGTATTAATATCATTTCTATTTGTCATTTTCTTTTTTGCATTTTTGTACATTTGCCGATTTAAAGCAATATCAATAAAAACTTTCTTTTCTTTCATACTACGCTTTCTCGTCATTTCAATACCATTTGCAAAGGATAAATTATTTTCATAAACTTTAACTTGAAGGATAGAAAAACACTTACAAAGTGGGGGTTTGAATAAGTATGACTTTAAAAACTCTTAAGATAAAAATAATTGCATAATGATTTTTATCCTGGTTCGTTGTTAACGAAACTACTCCAGTCCACCCCCTTAGAGTGATTTACCTCACCTGAGGATTTAATCCACTAATCAACTTTGATTACAATGGTTTTCCACTTAGATACCCTCTAAGTTTTCTAGAGTATTCTAATCACACCTTGATTGTAACACCCCAATTCTACCCAAAGCATTTAGGCAAGAAAATATCAGAGTATTTAAAATTTCATACAACACAATTAGGATGTTACACTAAGTAACCAAACAAACACCTAGAAAATAAACGGACATCAACGATGCCAAAAGCATACACACCTGCCAATAAAATGATACATAACACACGGAAGATATGAACATATATATATACATATAGCTCTCCCTCTCAAAGAGGAGTTTTCCAAAATAAAGTGTTTACAGTACACAACAGCACATCGTCACATATACATGTTCAAAGAGTCATATACAAATAAATAACAACAGACTCCCGACTCCCCGGTGTTACGTATCAGAGCGACCGACAAGACCAACTGGAGAACTACCTCTTCCAAAAGACTCCCAAAGCGGCTAATCTGCAGGATGCCACTCAAGCATCAAATCAGCAGAAGGGTGAGAATATAATTCATAATGAAAGCATGACAATTATAGTAATGCCAACAAGTATCATCAAGAATCATACAACAAAGTAATCCACTCATTCAACCACAATCAATATATAAGTAATGTGACACGTGAATGATAACATAATTATAAAGACAGACAATGATGAATGAGACTCAACTATGCATATGCATGTGGTACCAAATCCGGAGTAAAACTCCTCCTTGTCATTATGACAAAAACACCTGCCGAGCATTATGCTGGGACTTTTTTCCACTCAGGAAGCCCGCAGGCTGTCGTCATCGAGCACGCAGCTCCCACTGATGACCTCTTGCCAATAAGGCTCATTCCATTACCGAGCATTAAGCCCCTACTGGTAACCAAGCGCGCACGCTGTCGTCATCGAGCACGCAGCTCCCACTGATGACCTCTTGCCAATAAGGCTCATTCCATTACCGAGCATTAAGCCCCTACTGGTAATCGTGCCCGCAGGCCATCTGTTAACAGCATTCCGCCATTAACGTATTGAAATGTTATGCTGTGCAAATATAAGACTCTTTTACACGACAACAACATCATCAACAATATAACACGATCATACACTCACGTTACATCGTTTATATTCTATCCAAAAGGATACATCACCAATTAATAACATCGTTATCAATTACATCACACCATAATTACCACACAGGCATTAATAAGCACACAACACACATTCATCGTCAAAACATACTAGCCACATCGGCATAAATGATCGCATAATTGCATCACATTAAATTAATATTGGACAATTGGCCCACAACTCCATCAATACATCATCAACAAGTTGTAATAACAACAATTCAACAATGATAATACATCATTCTCATAACAACAATTACTTGCCATAAGGCCACACATCATGTTAATAACAAACAACCAAACATTGTCACATATTAAGAATGAACATTCATTAATACATAACACATATGAACATGATCTCATGTTATTGACAACTAATCACATACCTCGTACCAATACGATAACATTCACACAACACATCATCATAATTTATCATGTACTAGTTCACAAAACCATTTATGAAAAATCAACCAACCACTACTACATCCTACATCATTAACAATTACCACCAAGCACTATGATTATTTACTAATCATATCGCGCATATAAACAATTATGTATTTTCATCAACAACCCTCATAACTAACTAATAACAAGCTAACCAAGCCTATGCTATCATATAGAACATCCAACTAGCTTCCTAACACTTCGAACGGCGTACGAAACGGAGCCACGGATCAAAAGTTACAAGATTCCAAAGTTTGGATAATTAAATATACTACACAACTCATCACTTGATCCTAATAAAAATAATGGAATACTTCATCCTATGAATCATTTAATTAGATAATAATATAGTTCATTGCGTTAGCTTTCCAACGCTTCGAACGGCGACAAAATCGGAGTTACGGTTCAGGAGTTACGAAGTTTCAAAGTTTCGGAAAAACAGAAAAAGCTGTCATCCGCTTCAGCTCCGCTCAGCGGACCTTGGCAGAGGATTTTCTGCAACAGGACCTCCGCTCAGCGGACCCACCTCCGCTCAGCGGACCTGCGTAAACCCAGAAAAAACCAGAACGCACCAGAACTGTTCCAGGCCCCCTATACCCACCAAAACCACTCCAAAACATCATTACAACACCAATACAACACATACAAACCATAGAAGCAACCTATTATCACACTTTTCATGGTTAATTCATCACTCTAACTCAAAACCTAACTTTATCTCCAAACTCAAACAAGCCATGGTAATGGAAAACAAACATGATCAATGAAGGTATCTATCATCACACTACACATACACACCATAAAATCATGTTTATAACTCCTAAACTTACAAAACTCACAATCCACCATTTTTGTTCATACATAGAAAAGAACAAGGACAAGAACAAGAACAAGACTATAAGAATCATACACTCAAGATAAATTAGATTCACCCCCTTACCTTGCTATAGCAACGATCGGAACTCGAATCGGTCGAGAATCCACCAATCTCCACTTTTTCCTCTTCTTTTCCTCTTCTTCTTTCTCTCTTCCTTTCTTTCTTTTCTTTCTATCTTTGTTTTCTTTATAAAGAAAATATCTTCCTCGCGGAAATGACCAAAATGCCCCTACGCTCAAATATCGTTCAAACGCCCCAAAACGCGGAATATTACCTTAATGATATTTCCAGTACCAAATATATGAAAACCTTCAATTAAATATTAGTCCGCCATCCTGAACTAATGCCGACTGAAACGACTCCAAAAACGGTAAAATTCCAATAAATGTCACAGACGTCCAAATCAACTATATACTTATTTTCCGGGCGTTACAACTCTCCCCCACTTAGAAGATTTCCGTCCTCGGAAATATCCCAAACACAAACAAACTTGGATACGCCCTTGTATCCGACTAACCAACTATCAAGCCACGAAAGCAACGACACAATCAGCACCAACAACGAATCACTCTTGCTAAAAGCAAAACAACCAAAACACAACAACGACAATGAGATGCAATGCCCATACAATGCACTCATCGACTAACACCAAAACACAAGAAATAACCAAGACACAACCAACAAGAACAAGATGCAATGCCCATACAATGCACTTGTCAACCAAACCGCAACCATATTGTTACCGTCATCAAAGGCAACACACCTCTAATCCCTCATCCAAGGAATTAGCTACATGTACTCGAACCATCACCATGGAAACGAGACATCATCTTAGATAAGGACATAAAGTTTCCATGACATATACAACTTCTGAACATCCCCAGCAAAACTAGAATACCAACATCCCGGTCGCACAACATCCAAATAACCATGCCAAGACATAGCAGTCAAACGTGTAACCAAAACATCTGGTGGTCTTATCATTCCTACCACATCCACTGTCCACAATTTGAACTTTAACAATTCACACACATACGAACCGCGTCATTTCACGCTTCCGATGCGCACTCTGATTTCCCACAACAAACAGATTTACCAATCCCATAACCATCTTCCAGCTCCTTCTAGTATTCACCAGAAACTCATTGTTCTCTCTTAACATACTCAACCTCTTAATCTGCTGTGTCAGCTTGCACACCAGACAAAAGTCTTTGTATTATCCAATCAAAGGCAAAAAGCTAATCCAAACACATCCTTGTTTCACAACACAAGCCCTCATAGATCCTTAAGCGACCAAACCGTCCTCTCAGTCTGACCATCCGTTTGAGGATGATACGCCAAACTCAAACGCAACTTCGTATCCAAAGTACTTTGCGAACCTTCTCAAAATTTTCGGAAATAAATCTCGGATCTCAATCTGAACAATACCTTTCGAAACACCATGCAAACAACCAACAAACAACTTTATCAACATACCACTCGCCAGTACTTCCATCGGTTAATCCATTCTTATCAAAATAACGTAAGCAGATTTCGTCAATATATCCACAATGACCCAAATCGCCTCACAATTACTCGACGTCCTCGGCAAACCAGAAACAAAATCCATAGAAATGCTATTCCACTTCTACTCAGGAATGGATAACAGTTACATGAAACCAGACGACTCCTGACAAGTCAAACACGAATAAACAAATCCCTCTATATCCTTCTTCATTACCTTGCCACTAAAAATGACCTTCTCAAATCTTGATACATCTTAGTAGCATCAGGATGAATACTCAAATCACTATGACGCACTTCATCCAAAGTCCTCTTTTCAAATCCGAACATTAGGAATACAACCTTGATCATGACATCCCATGACATTGTTCTTATCAATCCGAAGATCACCATATTTATCTTTGACTAATAAATGTCATCTTATCAACCCATTCAAATCCGATTTCCGACCTTTTCTAATCTCATCAAGAATACCATAAGTAAGCTTTCACATAAAAAGCTCAACACCTGAAGAAGTCGCTTTACGAACCAAACTCAAATCTCACAACTATTTCAACAATCACCATACTCGAATCATCAACATAGACGTATGCAATGGTTTCTCATATTCAACTCGTTATGATCAAACGAATACTTCAAACTCTTGTAGTCACTTACACACACAAATCTCGATCCGAATAATTAGTGCTTTCAAATTTCCCAAACAGAAATAACAACTGCCAACTCTAAATCTTGTGACAGATAAATCCTTTCAAAAATCTTAACTTGCATAAAAGCATAAACCACCACTTACCCCTTGAACATTCACTTCACTCAACCAAAAACTCATACAAAGAAACTTAGCAAACAACTTCTTCTTCCCAACACGGACAAAACAATTCTCAAGTACTTAGCATGCTCATCTTCACACTGATGATACCCATACCTCAAATCAAACTTGCAAAATAAACAAGCTCAAACCAACCCGATCCATCAAAATATCAATCCTCGAAAGTGGATACTTTTCCTTAATTGTCACTTTTCTCAATTGTCTAAAATCGACACAAAGCCTCGTAGAACCTTCCTTCTTAACCAACAAAACACGTGCACCCTACGGCGACACACTCGATTGAACAAACCTCTTCTCAGGAAATCCTTAAGTTGACTCCTTAACTCTTTCAACTCAAAAGATGGCATCCGACACGGAATCCTCGACACAACAATAATTCTAGGAACTAAATCCGTCAAAATAGAACTCCAAGACAAAATTCCTCTTTTCGACGATGAATCAATGAAACCTTCAAGAAACACTTATACAAATGCACAACTATCCGCAATTCCCACAATTGCTCTTTCTCAAGGACATCCAAAGTCGTCGACAACATAAACAACGTCGTACCACCTTGCACCGACTCATTCACTTCCAATATTATCAAACTAGTCAGATAAGCCTATCACGTCCAATACGATTCCGTCTACTATCAACAAGAGATTAAGGGTGATCAAGTCCTCAATTTGTCAATAGGTAGCCGACAATCATAATAGAGTATAAACTATCAGTACTAACATTAATAATATTCTTTTCCAACTTTTGCTCATAGCACAGAAGCACTATGATTCCATAATTCACAAATCTCTCAAGATCATCTGAACCAGCTAACACCGACATCCAGTAGCTACGTACCAAAACACTTCTAACAATATCTCAAAACAAAATACCTGAGATCCTACTCAACTCTTCATACTCCTAATTCTCACTCGAGTTTCAGAACATTTCTAACAACGTCAACTCACACAAGGCTACTCAAACAACAACTTCATAGTCCATCAGTAGCGTTAGAGCATCACAACTCTCTAAATTCCATTCTTTAGAATTAACCAACATCTACTCCGTGACACTCCAACTTGATTAACAACCAAAGTCTTAAGTCCAAGTCGCCTTCACTTCAGAAAACAACAAATTCCAACAACACTAGTACTGCTGCCCTCAGTAGCATACTAACATCTTGCAACTGAAACATATCCGAGAAGCATATGTTCTCCCCCACTTAGCTGCAAACCACTCCTGCATACATCCGACTAGAGGCACAACAAGTACTGACAGTGCTCCACACACTTATCACGTACTGAGGAATTAAACAACATTAGACAACACTGGCCGGACAGACCGACCTGCTCTGATACCACTAATGTAACACCCCAATTCTACCCAAAGCATTTAGGCAAGAAAATATCAGAGTATTTAAAATTTCATACAACACAATTAGGATGTTACACTAAGTAACCAAACAAACACCTAGAAAATAAACAGACATCAACGATGCCAAAAGCATACACACCTGCCAATAAAATGATACATAACACACGGAAGATATGAACATATATATATATACATATAGCTCTCCCTCTCAAAGAGGAGTTTTCCAAAATAAAGTGTTTACAGTACACAACAGCACATCGTCACATATACATGTTCAAAGAGTCATATACAAATAAATAACAACAGACTCCCGACTCCCCGGTGTTACGTATCAGAGCGACCGACAAGACCAACTGGAGAACTACCTCTTCCAAAAGACTCCCAAAGCGGCTAATCTGCAGGATGCCACTCAAGCATCAAATCAGCAGAAGGGTGAGAATATAATTCATAATGAAAGCATGACAATTATAGTAATGCCAACAAGTATCATCAAGAATCATACAACAAAGTAATCCACTCATTCAACCACAATCAATATATAAGTAATGTGACACATGAATGATAACATAATTATAAAGACAGACAATGATGAATGAGACTCAACTATGCATATGCATGTGGTACCAAATCCGGAGTAAAACTCCTCCTTGTCATTATGACAAAAACACCTGCCGAGCATTATGCTGGGACTTTTTTCCACTCAGGAAGCCCGCAGGCTGTCGTCATCGAGCACGCAGCTCCCACTGATGACCTCTTGCCAATAAGGCTCGTTCCATTACCGAGCATTAAGCCCCTACTGGTAACCAAGCGCGCACGCTGTCGTCATCGAGCACGCAGCTCCCACTGATGACCTCTTGCCAATAAGGCTCATTCCATTACCGAGCATTAAGCCCCTACTGGTAACCGTGCCCGCAGGCCATCTGTTAACAGCATTCCGCCATTAACGTATTGAAATGTTATGCTGTGCAAATATAAGACTCTTTTACACGACAACAACATCATCAACAATATAACACGATCATACACTCACGTTACATCGTTTATATTCTATCCAAAAGGATACATCACCAATTAATAACATCGTTATCAATTACATCACACCATAATTACCACACAGGCATTAATAAGCACACAGCACACATTCATCGTCAAAACATACTAGCCACATCGGCATAAATGATCGCATAATTGCATCACATTAAATTAATATTGGACAATTGGCCCACAACTCCATCAATACATCATCAACAAGTTGTAATAACAACAATTCAACAATGATAATACATCATTCTCATAACAACAATTACTTGCCATAAGGCCACACATCATGTTAATAACAAACAACCAAACATTGTCACATATTAAGAATGAACATTCATTAATACATAACACATATGAACATGATCTCATGTTATTGACAACTAATCACATACCTCGTACCAATACGATAACATTCACACAACACATCATCATAATTTATCATGTACTAGTTCACAAAACCATTTATGAAAAATCAACCAACCACTACTACATCCTACATCATTAACAATTACCACCAAGCACTATGATTATTTACTAATCATATCGCGCATATAAACAATTATGTATTTTCATCAACAACCCTCATAACTAACTAATAACAAGCTAACCAAGCCTATGCTATCATATAGAACATCCAACTAGCTTCCTAACACTTCGAACGGCGTACGAAACGGAGCCACGGATCAAAAGTTACAAGATTCCAAAGTTTGGATAATTAAATATACTACACAACTCATCACTTGATCCTAATAAAAATAATGGAATACTTCATCCTATGAATCATTTAATTAGATAATAATATAGTTCATTGCGTTAGCTTTCCAACGCTTCGAACGGCGACAAAATCGGAGTTACGGTTCAGGAGTTACGAAGTTTCAAAGTTTCGGAAAAACAGAAAAAGCTGTCATCCGCTTCAGCTCCGCTCAGCGGACCTTGGCAGAAGATTTTCTGCAACAGGACCTCCGCTCAGCGGACCCACCTCCGCTCAGCGGACCTGCGTAAACCCAGAAAAAACCAGAACGCACCAGAACTGTTCCAGGCCCCCTATACCCACCAAAACCACTCCAAAACATCATTACAACACCAATACAACACATACAAACCATAGAAGCAACCTATTATCACACTTTTCATGGTTAATTCATCACTCTAACTCAAAACCTAACTTTATCTCCAAACTCAAACAAGCCATGGTAATGGAAAACAAACATGATCAATGAAGGTATCTATCATCACACTACACATACACACCATAAAATCATGTTTATAACTCCTAAACTTACAAAACTCACAATCCACCATTTTTGTTCATACATAGAAAAGAACAAGGACAAGAACAAGAACAAGACTATAAGAATCATACACCCAAGATAAATTAGATTCACCCCCTTACCTTGCTATAGCAACGATCGGAACTCGAATCGGTCGAGAATCCACCAATCTCCACTTTTTCCTCTTCTTTTCCTCTTCTTCTTTCTCTCTTCCTTTCTTTCTTTTCTTTCTATCTTTGTTTTCTTTATAAAGAAAATATCTTCCTCGCGGAAATGACCAAAATGCCCCTACGCTCAAATATCGTTCAAACGCCCCAAAACGCGGAATATTACCTTAATGATATTTCCAGTACCAAAAATATGAAAACCTTCAATTAAATATTAGTCCGCCATCCTGAACTAATGCCGACTGAAACGACTCCAAAAACGGTAAAATTCCAATAAATGTCACAGACGTCCAAATCAACTATATACTTATTTTCCGGGCGTTACATTGATCACTCTAGGAAGCTTTTACAAATTAATGTAAACAAATTCTTACAAGAGTATTACAATTCTACTTAATAAGCTATAATCACGACTGTGATATTTCTCTTAAGTTCTAAGCTTAAATCTCACTAAGATATTACAATGAAGTGAGGTTGAAGATGAATTTTGAGAGCTTTTAAATTTGACAGCGTTTCTGTATTTTTGCGCAAAGAGTTTGTATTCAGCTTCTCATCAGAACTTCTTTTTATAGGCGTTTTGAGAAGATGACCGCTGGGAGCATTTAATGAGTTGCGTGATTTGTACAACATTGCATTTAATGTTTCACTCTTTTGTCAACTACCTCGAGCCTTGCTTTTCCTGCTTTAACAGACTTTGTTTTTAATAGCTTCTAACGTTCCTTTTGTCAGTCAGCGTAGTCTGCCATCTTGTACTTGCTTCTGATCTGATGTTTGTTGATACAACGTTTGAATTTATTAGAGTCAAACAGCTTGATGCAGAGCATCTTCTTGTCTTCTGACATTGAAGTGCTTCTAGCGTGATACCATAAAAACTTCAGTGCTTCTGCTTCTGATCTCAAGGTCTTCTGATGCTTCAATAGACCATGTTCCAATTCTGCTTGACCATCTTCTAATGTCTTGCGAGAGCATGTTCTGATGTTGCATACTTGTACCTTCTGAGTCAGTGCTTCTTGCGCTGAATTGTGCATACTCTTTATATATTTCCTACAATGGAAAATGCATAGGATTAGAGTACCACATTGTCTTAAGCAAAATTCATATACATTGTTATCATCAAAACTAAGAATATTGATCAGAAAAATTCTTGTTTTAACAATCTCCCCCTTTTTGATGATGACAAAAACATATATAATTGATTTGAATTTGCAATCAGAATATCAGATGACTAAAGACAATTACACAATTATAGCATAAGCATATAAACATAGTGTGTGAATATGTCTCCCCCTGAGATTAACAATCTCCCCCTGAAATAAATACTGGAAGAATTCACAAATAAAAGACTTCCCTGAGTATTTTCCCTGTCAGTTGAGACGTTAACATTTGCCTAGAACTTCAGAACATTCAGAGCTTTTGCTTCTTGCTTCCATAGGACAGCTTCAGAGCTTTTAATTTCTTCTTGAATCATTGCATGCTTGATTGTATCAGAACACTCTTGAATGTACCAAAGCATCATCATAGCATCTTTACATCCTGAAATGTTTTAGAACAAACTAGACGACAAAAGTCAGAGCATGAATGAATCAGAAATATGCATTAGAACATAT
The DNA here is from genome assembly GCF_029867415.1 of Vicia villosa. Taxonomy (NCBI): domain Eukaryota; kingdom Viridiplantae; phylum Streptophyta; class Magnoliopsida; order Fabales; family Fabaceae; genus Vicia; species Vicia villosa. The sequence continues at coordinate 81,560,094 of NC_081183.1, forward strand.
AAGGGATAAGAATGTGTTAGAGTATATTCTGCCACGAGAATATCAGAACATTCTTACTTCTTGCTTCTGATCTTGAAGCTTCACAGCACTAAGCTTGCTTCAATTTCCATGAGCATGTTTCTTTACAGAATTGCGTTTCCCTATGTCTTTGCTTCTCATGTTGAGCTTTTTCAGAATATCTTCAATCCTGCAAAAAATCTCAAAGACATAGAACTTGCAAATATTGTTAGGATTGTTGAGACTTACTCCCAGCAACTGATATAATAAATCAAATCAATTATCACGTTTTCTCCCCTTTTTTGTCATAACATAAAAAAGCATATAAAAGATTCAGATGAAAAACAAACAATATGAGAAAAGATAATGTTTCATTGATTCATCAAAAATATATCAGAAGATACAAAAGAGAGAAGCATATGCAGGAAACAGATGCAAGAAACAAGAAACAACTAAGACTAAAAGATTACGACTAGCCTAGCCTAGAGACTATCTTTGCTAGAAGGCTTTGAATCTCAGAAGGGCTTTCAGTCTGCGTCTTCATGAATGAGCGAAACTCATTGTGAGTATCTTCATGCTTATCCAAACGAGAAGCCAGATCAGCTTGATTATTTTGAAGAGCCTCCATGGTCTTCACCACAAGAGAGGGTTCACCAAAAGAAGCTTCACAGCTATCATTCAGTGGAGTAGCATGCTCAACTGCAGCATCTAACATGAGAACATCATCTTGATTTTCCTAAACAGGAAGTTTCTCAGCAGGATGATTCTCACCACTTTTCTTCTCAGCAGTTTGTTTCTCAGCATCAGCTTCTGACATAGAAGCATCTTCAGAATAATTTGGAGCAGGGATATCAGAATCTTCATTCTCAAGAGCCTGAAGAATCTCAGCCATATTCCTTAGAGGTGTAGGAGCAGCAGCTTCTGAAGGATATTCAACCTCAGGAATAACCATGTTTGGTGCCTTCTTAGAAGGATTCTCCCTAAACCAGTTGAATATCCACTGGAAATCTCCAGTCAGAATAAGAAATTGAGGCTTCCATACAACCATGGTGAGACAAGGTTCATCTTCCAGCTCATCTACAAACTTCTTCTCCTCAAGAGATCTCCAATTACTGATTGGATGATAGTACCTACCATCATCAACTTCCAAGAGGCAACCAGAAGAACCAGATGCTTCAGCCACGCATCTCTTCTGAATTTTCATTGCATCAAACTGAAAATCCTTCTTAAAGATTCTCCATAATCTTCGAGTAGCAGCATGATCCAACTTGGAGTCATGAGCAACTCTCAAGGTTTCCATCCTTTTTCTGAACTTAAGCATGAAAAGGTCAAAGCAGACATCAAGAGAGGGTTCAGGAGGGTTAACGGTGGATCGATAATCAGGGTACATAGGGCAATAGGGTTTGGATTTTCTGGAAGGTAAAGAATGGGTTAGAGAAGGTGTAGAATCTGTGGTGAAAGTGGATGAAGGTGAATTTTCAGAAGGTGTTGGGGGGATGGTATTTAGTGGTTCAGGGTTCGAATTTGGGTAGAAGGAGGTGGTCGAAAACTGTTAGAAGAGGGAAAAGAATTTTGGGGTTTAGAAGGTGGAGGCTTTTTCTGAGAAGAACAAGCAGCAGCATCTGCACGAAAAGCTTTCTTGATGCGCCTATCACGGTATTCATCAGATTGTACCTTGAGAGGATCATAGGGCAGCTTTGGCTTCTTAGTTGGCTTGGATTCTGCTTCTGAGGCCTTTCTCTTTAATCTCTTTTCTTTCTTCTTATGTTCTTTCTTCTTCAACTCAGCCAGAGATGGAAAATTCTCCCTCTAATCCATGCAGGATCAACAGAAGATTGAGCTTTGACACAAGACTTCAGATAACGCTTCACGGATTTGTCAAGCTCTTCTTTAAACAAATTAGAGAAGCTCTCAATAAGAGTTCTTCTAGTCAGAATATCTGGAAATATTCTTGGAATAGAAGTTACCTTCTCAATCAGAAGCATCCTTTGTAAATCAAAGGCATTCAGAACATGTCCTTGAATGACAGTTAAAAACTTGGGCGTACCAACAGCTCGTAGAAGATCCAACAAGTCACTTTCTATCAGAATGTCTAAAATCATTCTGGCAAGAGGGATAGTGTTCTTCTTGAAATCTGGATACTTCTTGCGTTCTTCATCTCTTGATTCTTCAATATTTGTTTTCAAATGTTGAAATAGAATGTTTGAGAGATTAACCTTAGTACCATTTCCAATGCAGAAAAGTACATACTTCTGATCCTGATTTACATACATAGAGGCAAGAGATCACTTTATATGATAAAGAGGTCCCAGAATAATCTCAGCCCAAACTCTGTAGGAAGGCTTCAACGAAGTAGTTTGATGAGATGCAGTTCCAGAAGAAGTAGATAATTCTTTATCAACCTTATCCCAATCAAATCTACCAGGGAGAGCACAAGTGATTCCTTCAGAATCATCAAGACTATAAAGCTTCCTTATCATCTTCTCAGTCACAACAACTTCATGCCCTAATACGAAGGAGATGATAGCAGTTGGAGTAACTATTGCATGAGTCCAGAAATCCATCACCAAGAGAGGATAAACTGGTCCAACCAGTCTTTCAAAGTAATTTGACCAACCTTGAACCAACATTTCATCCTTTGTTTTGAAATCATGTTCCAACAGATTGTCAAAATCTACCATAGTTTCGCAAAGAACTTCCAGTTCCTCATTAGGAATAGAACAAGTCTTCAAAGGATGATATCCATATTTATGTTGAACAAGATGTGCAGAAGACATTTTTTGTTGAGTACTTGAGGATGAAAGAATGAATATACTCTGACATTCGATTTAGAAATAGGGTTTATGCAACAATGAGAAAGAGATATAAACGAAGAAGACAATGAATGAAGAGAGATAATGTAAACAGATGAATTGATATGAAGATGAGTTTATATAGAGACGAATTTGAAATGAAATGCAATGTGTGTTTGAATGAACATGATTACAGAAAAACATGGAATCAATTTGCATTTAATGAGAAATGACGTTAGGAGAGAGAACGTAAAATTTGAAATGATTTGCACAATTACCTAGGGCGGCGTCTCCTCAACTGCACGCGTACTTGTTCAAATAGAGTGAACACGTGTTCAACATCTGGAAAGCTGGTGACAACTGTTTTGCTTTAAAAGAACCTCTGGATCAACTTAGATAATGAAACGTTAGTAATAATAGAATCAGAACTTCTAATTCATCAACATCAGAACTTCTTATAAGAAGATAAAACAAAATCATTTCAAAACTTATCCATACATCAGAACTTCTCATCTTCTCATTCTGGGCATAAATCCATACTGATATTCTTCAGAATGAACTTAAACCTATCTTCAGCAAGGGGTTTTGTAAAGATATCAGCCCATTGATGGTCTGTATCAACAAAGTTCAAAGAAAGAATACCCTTCTGAACATAGTCCCTAATGAAATGATGTTTGATCTCAATATGTTTAGCTTTGGAATGTAAGATTGGATTCTTAGATAAACATATAGCAGAAGTATTATCACAGAAGATAGGAATGTTACTCTCATATATCTGATAATCTTCTAACTGACTCTTTATCCAGAGCATCTGTGTGCTACATCCAGCAGCAGCAACATATTCTGCTTCTGTAGTAGAGAGGGCAATGGTGGCTTGCTTCTTGCTGTACCAGGAGATCAGATGACTTTCAAGAAATTGAAAACTTCCAGAAGTACTCTTTCTTTCAATTCTATCTCCAGCGTAATCAGCATCACAATATCCTACTAAGTTGTACTCTTTAGATCTTCTGTAGACTAAACCAACATTAGTAGTACCTTTCAGATACCTCAGAATTCTCTTAACAACTGTTAAGTGAGATTCTCTAGGATCTGATTGGAATCTTGCACACAGACAAACACTGAATAAAATATCAGGTCTAGAAGCAGTAAGATATAGAAGAGATCCAATCATACCTCTGTACAAATTCTGATGTACCTTCTGACTTACCTCATCCTTACCTAAAATACACGTTGGATGCATAGAAGTCTTTGCTTCTTTGCTTTCACAAACATTAAACTTCTTCAGAAGTTCTTTCACATACTTGGTTTGGTGAACATACGTTCCTTCTGATGTTTGATTGATCTGGATTCCAAGGATGTACTTGAGTTCTCCCATCATGCTCATTTCAAACTCAGCCTGCATAGACTTAGCAAACTCCTTTCCAAGTGTAGCATTAAATGTTCCAAAGATAATATCATCAACATAAATTTGGTAAATCAAAAGATCCTTTTTAAAGGTTTTACAAAAGAGAGTAGTATCCACTTTTCCTCTAGTGAAACCATTATCTAGAAGGAAAGAACTTAATCTTTCATACCAAGCTCTAGGAGCTTGCTTCAATCCGTATAATGATTTCTTTAGTTTAAAAACACGATTTGGAGACTTAGAGTCTTCAAAACCAAGAGGTTGGTGGACATAGACTTCCTCATCTATATAACTATTTAAGAAGGCACTCTTAACATCCATCTGATATAGAGTGATGTTATGTTGAGTGGCAAAAGAAATCAATAAGCGAATAGATTCTAACCTGGCCACTAGTGCAAAGGTTTCTGTATAGTAAATACCTTCTTGCTGACTATAGCCCTGAGCCACCAGTCTGGCTTTATTTCTTACAACTTCTCCTTTTTCGCTTAGCTTGTTTCTGAAGACCCACTTCGTACCAATGATGTTAAATCCTTTTGGTCTAGGAACAAGATCCCACACATCATTCCTTGTAAACTGATTTAGTTCTTCTTGCATGGCAATTATCCAGTTTGTATCTTCTAGAGCTTGATCAACAGAAGTTGGCTCGATCAGAGAAACAAGACCTAATTGACATTCTGCATTGTTCTTAAGGAATGCTCTTGTTATGATAGGATCATCCTTCTTTCCAAGAATGACATCTTCTGAGTGAGAAGAGGTGAGTCTAGAAGATCTTCTGACAGTTGGCTCTTCAGAAATTCTGAGATTATTTAAAGAGGAAGCAAATTGATCTTCTGATCCTTTGCTTATGGGTTCTTCAGCTTCTGATACTTTGCTTCTTGTTTCTTCAGCTTTTGAAATTGAGATATCTATATCTGCAAAATTCTCAAACTGCTTTGGCTTTTCAAGACCAAACTTATCATCAAATCTGATATTGATTGATTCTTCAACAATCAATGTTTCAGTATTGTATACTCTGTAGCCCTTAGAGCATTCAGAATATCCAAGAAGGAAACACTTTTGTGCCTTAGAATCAAACTTACCCAGATGATCTTTAGTATTCAGAATAAAACAAACACATCCAAAACGATGAAAATATGAAATGTTGGGCTTTCTGTTCTTCCACAATTCATAAGGACTCTTATTAAGAATAGATCTTATAGAGATTCTATTCTGAATATAGCATGCAGTGTTTATTGCTTCTGCCCAGAAATGCTTAGCCATATTAGTTTCGTTGATCATGGATCTGGCCATTTCTTGTAGAGTCCTATTCTTTCACTCTACAACTCCATTTTGCTGTGGAGTTCTAGGGCAAGAGAAATCATGGGCAATACCATTTTCTTTGAAGTAAACCTCAAAGAATCTGTTCTCAAATTCGCCACCATGATCACTTCTGACCTTTATGACTTTACACTCTTTCTCAGATTGAATCTGAGTGCAGAATTCAAAGAACACTGAATGAGACTCATCCTTGTGTTTCAAGAACTTTACCCATGTCCAGCGACTATAATCATCTACGATGACTAATCCATATTTCTTCCCTCAGACAGATGCTGTTTTGACTGGGCCAAACAGATCAATGTGCAGAAGTTCTAGCGGCCTAGAGGAAGAAATAACATTCTTAGACTTGAATGCAGGTTTGGAAAACTTCCCTTTCTGACATGCTTCGCAAAGAGCATCTGATTTGAATTTCAGATTAGGGAGTCCTCTGACTAGATTTAGTTTGTTAATCTGAGAAATCTTTCTGAAACTAACATGGCCTAATCTTCTGTGCTAGACCCATTGCTCTTCGCTAACAGACATAAGACAAGTTATCTTCTGATTCTTAAGATCTTGAAGATCAATCTTGTAAATGTTGTTCTTTCTCTTGCTTGTAAATAGGATTGAGCCATCCTTCTGACTTACAGCCTTGCAAGACTTTTGATCAAAGATTATGTCATAACCATTGTCACTTAATTGACTTATGGATATCAAGTTATGAGCTAATCCATCTACCAGAAGAACATTAGTTATAGAAGGAGAGTTACCAGTACTTATGGTTCCTGAGCCAATTATTTTGCCCTTCTGATCTCCTCCAAACTTAACTTCTCCAGTAGATTTAAGCTCCAGGTCTTGGAACATAGACCTTCTTCCCGTCATGTGTCGAGAGCACCCAGAGTCTAGGTACCATGACATGCTTTCATTTTTCTTCTTTGCAGCCAAGGATATTTGCAACGAGAATAATCTTTTCCTTAGGTACCCACATTTTCTTGGGTCCTTTCTTGTTAGTTCTCCTCAAGTTCTGATTGAAATTGGGTTTAGCATTATAAACAATAGGAGGTACAACATGATATTCCTTATTCTGAGTTACATGATATTTTCTAGGTTGTGTCACATGCTTATTAGTATGTGTAATGTGAAAGCTTTTGGCATGTGAGGTGAGCCTAATATCATGGGAATGACCATACTTGAACTGATCATACAATGGCATGTATGTGATTTTCATATCATCTACAGGTTCAAGTTTGTATGGGGTTTCACCCTCATATCCAATGCCAACTCTCTTGTTTCCACTAACAGCATATATCATAGAGGCAAGTTGACTTCTTCCAATACCTCTAGATAATAACTTTCTAAAGCTCAAGTCATATTCTTTCAGAATGTGGTTCAGGCTAGGACTGGACTTTTCTGAGTCAGAAGGAGATCCAATATCTTTGGATAATTTTAAAACTTTTTCCTTCAGTTCAGAATTTTCCACTTCCAGCTTCTTAGTTTCAGATTCAAATTGCTTTTTTAGCTTTTTGTATTTGATACTAAGATGAGCCTTGAGTTCCAGAAGTTCTGTTAAACTGGAAACTAACTCTTCTCTAGATAGTTCAGAAAATACCTCTTCAGAATCTGATTCTAATGTAGATTTTGATCCATCATCAACTGTGGCCATCAGCGTAATGTTTGCCTGCTCGCCTTCAGAGTCTGATGAATCTGAATCATCCCAAGTTTCCATAAGACCTTTCTTCTTATGAAACTTCTTCTTGGGCTTATCCTTCTGAAGCTTTGGACACTCATTCTTGTAGTGACCTGGCTCATTGCACTCAAAACAAGTGACCTTCTTCTTGTCATATCTTCTACTTCCAGAAGATTCTCCTTTTTCAAGCTTCTTAGAACTTTTGAAGTTCTTGAACTTCCTATGCTTTCTTTTCTAGAGTTGGTTTACCCTTCTGGAGATCATGGACAGTTCATCTTCTTCTTCTGATTCTGATTCTTCAGAATCTTCTTCTTCAGCCTGAAAAGCGTTAGTGCATTTTTTATAATTAGATTTTAATGCAATAGACTTGCCTTTCTTCTGAGGTTCATTTGCATCCAGCTCTATTTCATGACTCCTCAAAGCGCTGATCAGCTCTTCCAAAGAGACTTCATTCAGATCCTTTGCTATCTTGAATGCAGTCACCATTGGGCCCCATCTTCTGGGTAAGCTTCTGATGATCTTCTTGACATGATCCGCCTTTGTGTATCCCTTGTCAAGCACTCTTAATCCAGCAGTTAGAGCTTGAAATCTTGAGAACATTTTTTCAATGTTTTCATCATCCTCCATCTTGAAGGCTTCATATTTCTGGATTAAGGCATGAGCTTTGGTCTCCTTGACTTGGGCATTACCTTCATGAGTCATTTTCAATGATTCATATATGTCATAGGCAGTTTCCCTGTTAGATATCTTCTCATACTCAGCGTGAGAGATAGCATTCAGCAAAACAGTCCTACACTTGTGATGATTTTTGAATTCTTTCTTTTGATCATCACTCATTTCTTGTCTTGTCAGCTTTACTCCTCTAGCTTTCACTGGATGTTTGTAACCATCCACCAGAAGATCCCATATGTCACCATCTAATCCAAGAAAGTAACTTTCAAGCTTATCTTTCCAATATTCAAAGTTTTCACCATCGAATCTTGGTGGTCTAGTATAACCATTGTTACCATTTCCATTGTGTTGCTCAGTAGAGCCAGATGTAGATGTAGATGTAGGTGGTGGAGTTTCAACCATCTTGACTTAGCGTTTTTCTCTTCCTGAATCTTTTCTAACATGGTTAAGTGGTTGCACCTTAGAACCGGCACTCTGATACCAATTGAAGGATAGAAAAACACTTAGAAATGGGGGTTTGAATAAGTGTGACTTTAAAAACTATTAAGATAAAAACAATTGCACAATGATTTTTATCCTGGTTCGTTGTTAACGAAACTACTCCAGTCCACCCCCTTAGAGTGATTTACCTCACCTGAGGATTTAATCCACTAATCAACCTTGATTACAATGGTTTTCCACTTAGATACCCTCTAAGTCTTCTAGAGTATTCTGATCACACCTTGATCACTCTAGGAACCTTTTACAAATTAATGTAAACAAATTTTTACAAGAGTATTACAATGCTTCTTAATAAGCTATAATCACAACTGTGATATTTCTCTTAAGTTCTAAGCTTAAATCTCACTAAGATATTACAACAGTAATGTGAGGTTGAAGATGAAGTTTGAGAGCTTTTGAGTTTGACAGTGTTTCTGTATTTTTACGCAAAGAGTTCGTATTCAGCTTCTCATCAGAACTTCTATTTATAGGCGTTTTGAGAAGATGACCGTTGGGAGCATTTAATGCGTTGCGTGATCCGTACAACATTGCATTTAATGTTTCACTCTTTTGTCAACTACCTCGAGTCTTGCTTTTCCTGCTTTAACTGACATTGCTTTTAATAGCTTCTAACGTTCCTTTTGTCAGTCAGCGTAGCCTGCCATCTTGTACTTGCTTCTGATATAATGTTTGTTGATACAACGTTTGAATTTATTAGAGTCAAACAGCTTGGTGCAGAGCATCTTCTTGTCTTCTGACTTTGAAGTGCTTCTAGCGTGATACCATAAAAACTTCAGTGCTTCTGCTTCTGATCTCAAGTTCTTCTAATGCTTCAATAGACCATGTTCTGATTCTGCTTGACCATCTTCTAATGTCTTGCGAGAGCATGTTCTGATGTTGCATACTTGAACCTTCTGAGTCATTGCTTCTTGCGCTGAATTGTGCATACTCTTTATATATTTCCTTAAATGGAAAATGCATAGGATTAGAGTACCACATTGTCTTAAGCAAAATTCATATACATTGTTATCATCAAAACTAAGAATATTGATCAGAACAATTCTTGTTCTAACATAACTTTGATTTAATATGAGAAACTTACAAATTTTCAATACAAAAGCAACGGGATAAAACTATGAAATCTCCGGAAGGCAATATACGCCTTACGCCACGATCACTCTAATCTACCACGATTCCCTTATAAAGGACATTATCAATGGATCATTAAAAAACAATCCAAACTAGGATTCACAAAGGAGTTAAACGAAGTCAATGGGTGATAAGGAGATAGGACGTTGGAGTTATGATACATACATACTCATTTGCATACACGCAACATTTACATACAAATAATTCATACATCTACAATATACAAACAACAGGGTCATATGCATACGCATTTACAAAATAATCCTCGATGCAGGTAAGCTCGTCCGAACCAGGGCAAGTGATTCCTGTTGGTGCAGATGAGCTTGCTAGAACTATAGCAAGTGATCCTTTTGGGGTTACACAAACTACGATAGTAAGTGGGTTATACCAACTGCGAATACTTACTAGAACTATAGTAAGTAGGTTATACCAACTACGAAGACTTACTAAAACTACGATAGTAAGTGGGTTAGACCAACTGCGAAGACTTACTAGAACTATAGTAAGTGGGTTATACCAACTACGAAGACTTACTAAAACTACGATAGTAAGTGGGTTAGACCAACTGCAAAGACTTACTAGAACTATAGTAAGTGGGTTATACCAACTACGAAGACTTACTAAAACTACGATAGTAAGTCGGTTAGACCAACTGCAAAGACTTACTAGAACGATAGTAAGTGGGTTATACCAACTACGAAGACTTACTAAAACTACGATAGTAAGTGGGTTAGACCAACTGCGAAGACTTACTAGAACTATAGTAAGTGGGTTATACCAACTACGAAGACTTACTAAAACTACGATAGTAAGTGGGTTAGACCAACTGCGAAGACTTACTAGAACTATAGTAAGTGGGTTATACCAACTGCGAAGACTTACTAGAACTATATTAGGTGGGTTGTACCAATTGCGAAGACTTACTAGAACTATAGTAAGTGGGTTATACCAAACTGCGAAAGCTTGCTAGCACTATAGAAAGTTGACTATCTTCTACACAACAAACTACAAGTCTTCGCTATGTATGTCTCAAGCGTTAGCAAGGCGATTCATTTCTTCACTACCTGGTATAAGGCAAATTCAGGAGGTCTTCCATTATTTAATAACTCTTCAATATGAAAGACGTGAGGTCTGCATATCCTCACGCTATTCAATCCAAGGTAATTAAATAAGGGCAGCTGTCATACCCCAAAATTTGCCTTCCACATTTCATCCTCAAGGGTTTTATCAAGGCATTCTCCTAAACAAGGATCTCCTGAACTAGGTTTCTTGCATTCTCCTAAGAAAAGTAAGGAAGCCAAGGTCTCCAATGGATTTCATATGACTCATTATGCCTCAAAGCATCTCCATGTCAAAAGGCAAGCTTCAACTCCAAGGACTGTTCACTCAATGGCTCAGATGACCCACAATCGACTAGTTTGACCTAAAAGTCAACTATGGTCAAAGTATGGTCAAAACACCTGATTTTTGGTTAACAGCAATATTATGAAGTATCATTCATCATTTGATCAAAGGTTGATCATGATTCATCAAGGAAAATCTTCAAAATCAACAAAGGGCATAGTTACTAAATTAGGGTTTTTGATTTAAAAAGTCAACTGTACTTTGACCAGGCATAACTTTCACATGGAACATCAGAAATTTTTCACTCAAGGCCTATTTTGAAGGAAATGGGATTCTCTACAACTTTGGCTCTCACATGCCAAGGCCAGAAATGTTTCATTTGGGAGATTTGGTACAAAAGATTATAGGTCATTTTCAAAAGTCAACCAAAAGCAGTTTTTTGTCAAAGGGCATATCATCAAGATAAAATCTCCAAATGAAAAATATGTCCCAAAGTGGCTTATAAAGGACATCTTGAGGTTTCCAAAAAGTCCTAGAACTCTTTCATATCTTAAACATTGAGGGAGATATGCCTTGTTAAAGTTAGGAAGTTTTGGAGGCAAAATGTGAAATAAAAGGGGTTCAAATTGGAGTTTCTTGCAAATGAGCCTAACTTTTTATGGTTTAATATTGGTCCACAAGTCATCCAAGCTATCAAAATCATTTTCCACGAATTATAGTATTTTATTTGATTTTAAATAATTTTTATTCATTTAAATAGTGATTTAAAGTTATATAAAGCAAAGAAAAATCAAATATTTGATTGTGGGAATCATAATGGCCAATTTCAATAAATAATTATTGCATATTTTCAATATAATTTCGTGCATAAGTGATTGAAAGCATATTGGTGTAAGATTGGATTAAAATAGAAAGTTTAACAAATAAAATTTTTCAAATCTTCAAGATTGGATTCAAAGGGCCTTTGGACTGTTTGTTTTAACCTAATCCACTCCCCTATGAGTAGTAAACACAAGCCAATGGAATAGGGGTCGAAAATCTGGAGAAAGGAGCATATTCAAGAGCAAAAAAATCTTCAAGAACTCAAGATCGGTTTTGGATATTGAAGGTGTTTCAAAGGATTCTGAGCATTGCTACACGTTCATTGGTGTTTGCTGAAGCTATCTGGATACTTACACGACCTCAGCACCCCCAGAACAATCTCCAAAAGTCCACGGTATGTCACTTTGAAATCAAGATCGATTGCATTGATTCACGCATCTATACTGGATTTTGGTTGCATATTATTGTTTGTAGTGATGTTAGATCGTTTCTGGGCAAATGGTTCAGTGTTTGCGTGACTATGTGGTGATCCACCATTGTTAGGTTTAGCAAGCTTGATTTGGGGCTTTTGGTTTTAGGTAAAATTGGGGCAAATCTTGGGTACCATTAGGTTTAGGGGGACTGGACGAAGAAATCCCCATGGTCGCGAAACGTTTATATGCATGTATGTGATTTTTAGGGTTTGCAGGTTAACTTGCTACGAAGGTAATCGTAGCAAATTCGTAGCTATATTTGCACAGATTTACAGGTCTTGGTGGGGAAGAAGGTGGCGTGGCAACACACCATTGGTCCTTTTAAATCTCGCGCGCGTTTTCATTGATGACTGTTGGTTTTATATATTATAATTTGGAGGCATACATGTTACGAATTGATTGTTTAGTTGAGTTGGCAAGAGAAGGGGTGGGTGAGCGGAGAGACGAGGGTTCGATCCCTCGCTCTCTATTTTTTTAATAAAACGTTGTTTCACTGATTCAATGAGGCGCCTTTCTTGTAGAACACCATGCAATTCCAGATCTGAGCCATAGGATCATCCACTAACTTAGATCCAATGCCCAGGACTTGATTTCTATACCTTGTACCTTAACTGCAGCCACACTGAATAAAAATCTCTAATTCCTATTTTTATTTTAATTATTTATTTATAACTATATAATTAACTTTTAATTTATATTTATATTTATAAATCTGATTTTTTTAATTAAATTAAAATATGACAAAACATTAAAATTTAATTTATTATTCGTTTCGACTAAATCTATTGGTCGCGATGGGTAATAATCGATTATTTAATTATTTAATTATTTAATTATTTAATCAATTATAATAAAAATACATTTTATTTTGCTAAAAGGTTTTAACCATCTTATTGGTTACGATGATTAGCATCTCTTCTTCTATTAATTCGTTATTATTTGTAATCGATTCTATTGATTACGAGGGATAACGATAAAATTACATAATTAATTCTTAAAATACATTTATTTGCTATTAGTGATAGTCGAACCAATCGATTCGAATTGTTAGCAATCCTCTACTAATCTATTAATTATGGTGATCAAACCTATTGGTCATTGCGATTAATAGTGCATATTAAATATCAGGGTTGTACGCCCAAATCTTAAAACACTTTTCATCTTCAAACAACAAATTTCAAACTACGGATTTTCATCACTTTGATAAGGTAACTCAAAATACCTTCAAATACATTCATATCAAATCTAAAGGTGTACAACCCTGCCCCGAACTACGTTGACTCTGATCCTCCATAAGGAGGTACGTAGGCACTTGCCACCAAGGCGAGTCCCCTTCCCCAAAACATCAATTAGTTCAAATCTCATTTTTTGCCTTATTCATTTCCTTAGCTATTAAACCTAACTATTTTAGCCATAGACCTTTACTTTAAACACAAAACCTTAGGAAAGGGTTAAGGGTGCCTAACACCTTCCCTTGACCTGAATATAATATCTTACCCGGATTTCTCTAAAACTTCGTAGGGTTTCCTATTCGCCCTGGTAGAAAAGGTGGCGACTCTAAAAGTCCAATTTTTAGGGGCAGGTTGCTACACAGAGTGTGATGTAACTGTTCACTAAAAAACACCCAAAAAATCCTAAAAAACATAGAAAATATGGAGCAGAACTACGACACTCTGATTCTTCTTAAGAGGATACGGAGGCATAGAGGCAACTCTAGCGAGCACAATAATTATTAAAAAATTTTAAGTTAATCATGCATTGCACTCCCCTTCATTAGCAAGTAAGTAGTAAGTAGACACCCTTTAGATAGAAACAAACATAGGTGGATCCCGTCGAGTACGACGGATGTGAGGGGTGCTAGTACCTTCCCCTTGTGTAACTGACTCCCTTACCCTGTTCTCTGGTCACAAGACCTTGTTCTTATTCTTTGCTAGGTTTTCTGATATTCTTTTCCCTCGATGGGATATATATATTAGTGGCGGCTCTGATTATTTTTCGCGGTAGCGACACAAGGCGGTTCATACATATACTCTAGCATATCTTCTCATATATTATTACAAAGTCCAATTTTAAATATTGCTTATTTTATATATTGTTATCTTAAATCAACCAACCAACCAATCCCATGTGCTTTTTATTCAATTGAATTCTTGCCATAACTTATATTGCCACAGCAGTCCTCGAGATCGATACTTGGGGAATCTCCACTTTAATAACTACATCGGTAAAAATTAGTACACTTGCTAATTTTCCGATCAGTGGTCCGGAGATGCATCTCCAGACACTTTCTTTCATTAACTCGCGCCAGAATCCTTCCATCTTCCGTATTCTTCATTTTCTCGAGAAAAATAAACACTTTATATCTCCCTCTCACAACCGCTGCATTGACGCCTTGAAATATTCCATTGAAGCATCAGTGGAGATATTTCTCCTTATTTCCATCATCTCGTAACATCAAAATAACACCTTCTCGTCAATCAATTCCATTTTGGTAAATTTTTCAAATTTTATTTTATTTTTGTGTTTTGGTTTTTAAGTTGGTTTTTTAGATACATTAGATGTTTTAGGAATTATAAGCAGTAGTCTACATAAACTTGGTAGGCTAGAACAACATGCAATGAGCATGAGTATAACTAGGGCCCCTATTTGGTCTACTTGCACTCTAAGTTAAGCGAGAGTTGTCTTTGGAAGACAAAGTAAATGAAAGGGTGATGCATACAACTTAAAGTAATTTATGTTACGAATATTTTCATAATTCATTTCTTATACATGTTATTAATATTATATCCGAAACATTTTTAAGGATAGATCATCTCCCACTTCTCTCAAATCACCAGGTAGGAAGTTGCGCCACAGCACAATAAGGGATGGCCTCGCGCAACTTCTTTTGTTCCGTAATGACCAGTGAGGGAATGGTGTTTTCGAGCCACTCAGAGTCTCTCTTAACCATATGGTATCAGATGGAATTAGTTTCTTCCCATACGAGGGTCACCGCCAGATACGGCTGTTTGACGTCATCTCTTTATACTCTAGATGGATGGCATGTGGGTTATCTCTTATGCGTCCTTATCATCTAGAGCAAGTGATGCGCCAATATGACTATATACATATCATTTTGAGACCTCCCAATTATGCCACTTCTATTGGCGTCCGCCGCAGTAACCTACAAGATATACTAGATAATTTCAAGAGTCACCTAGTACTAAAGGAATCTCGCACGGAGCCCGCATATGTACATTGGGCTTATTTTGGAGAACCACTTAGGCAAACTAACTTGGAGGTACTTGAGGTTTGGGATTAGCAGGTAGAGAGTGTGACAGAGGTATATCGGCGTGTTGCGGAGATAGGTAAAAGAGCAATAAAGATATAACTCCTTGAGGATGATTCTCCCTAGTTGACCCCCGTGCAGACAATGATTTCCGAGTTACAAAATGTTGTGTTGTACAGACAAGGGAGAAAGCAGACAGTTATATATACCTAGTAGTTTATATTAGGACTCCTGTTATCTATAAATTATCTTGACTTTTTTATATTAATGTATGAAATTTACCCTCATTTAACTTTAATTTTACTTTGATTTTACGTTAATTTAAGTTAATATAAGTTAATGTATGAATTTTGGCCTCACAAAAATTGAATGTTTGGACAATGGTGTTTTTCTAATACGAATCTAGGAGGGTTCTGTATAAACATCTCCAAAATAGTTCTTTATATTTACCACGCCTCCAGAAATTTTCAGGAGAAATTTAGAGATACATCTCCGAAAAATACCCAAATATCATACAAAGATACTGTTAGACGCTGGCCTTAGGATCTAGAGGGGGGGGTGAATAGATCGTTCACAGTTTTACGGATTTAAACGACTTTTCAGCGGAAGTGATTCTGAATCGAGTCGCGTCTATTCCGAACCACTATCGAAACAATTATATATGTGTTTAAAAAACCAGTCAAAGACTTGAGTTGAATGATAAGAGTATATGTTGCAGAATCAAAGCGTTTCTCTTATTGAAAATCAGATTAACTTTTTGTATGATGGACAATGTTTGCAATGCAGTAAGAGTGATAGAAACAAATATACAAACACTTGGTGATAATGATTAAATTGAAGGTAATTCAATGTGTGGTGGATTGTGATGTTTATGTAAGTACTTAATTCACAATCTTAACACTCGAATCGTTGATCAATTTGCTATTATAACCAAATATGAACAGAATGTAAATGAAAAGGTAAAAGCGATAAGAACACGATATTTGTTTAGGCAGTTCGTCGATCGTCCTCGCTACGACTACGTCTGCCCCCAATTCCAAATTGAAATTGGGTAATCTTTCATTAATGTTGAAAGTAGTATATACAAAGAAGATAACAAAGCGATAAACGATAAACCAATTATGTCGATCCTTTGAATCTTCTTCCCCCTTAATCTTTGAGCAAGATCAAGGTTATCCAAGAGCTTCACTTTGATTCCCTTCTGCAGTGTCTTGATTCCTTGAAATCCCCGTTCCTCAATCGTTACACTCAGCCGAATCCTCAATGAACGCCTCTTGATAAAAACCCCCAAGAACCACCCGTCGTGGAGGACAAAACCCGCAGATTTTATTCACCAACAAACCCCACAAACCTTCACCCACTAGGAATCTTCAATTCTGTTCCATGGACGTTATCGAACTCATCACTAACCCGCAACGCAAGAATGATTATGTGTAATTGTGTTGGAGATGATGAAGAACGAAGATGAGAAGCGTTTGTGTATCTTTCAGTCGTTGGTGTTGCTGAATAATTAACCCTTGCACAATATATATGATTGCATAACAGTTGGAACCAAGAATAACTGAATTTTGGACTTTCTTGATCAGTTAGGTCGACCTCTTGTAGAGGTTAGGTCGACCTAGCAGTGCTTGCTGAAGTTTGCTCCCAGTTAGGTCGACCTGTTGAAGGAGTAGGTCGACCAGAATCCTCTTCTGATGCGTTCTGGGAACATTTCCTTAGATTAGGTCGACCTAGTTGTTATGTAGGTCGACCTAGCAGCAGTATATGTATTTTTCTTCATTTTAGGTCGACCTGGGTTGACAGTAGGTCGACCTAACTGCTGATTTTCTGCATTTTTCTTGTTCAGCTTGTGTTGAGTCGACCTATATGCATAGTAGATCATCCTGTGCTTTGTTTGGATGCTCATTTGAGTTTGCCATGAATCAAAAACATCTTTGAGTGTGATCTTGTATTCACATTCTCCCCCTTTTTGATGATGGCAAACCATTCGTCGAAGCTTTGGTGATAAGTGATAAGGACTCACCAAGGCTCCCCTGTACATTCAGCATCTATCTCTCAACCAAGCAATCTCTTCACAAAGCTCCCCCGTACACTCAGCATCACTCAGCATCTATTGCATCTATCTCCCCCTTTGACACCATCAAAAAGAGAAACAAAGAGACAGAATAGGAGAGTAACAAGAAAAATATAAAAAAGATATCGGCATTCATAGATAGTATGTATATATTGAACCAATAAGAGCCAATCATGTTTTAAAGAAACACCACAACATACATAGTAGTCCAAGAGAATTATAGAAAATAACACAAAAGGTACTACATCATATAGAATTTTAACATAATTCTTAATGAAATGAAATGCAATGAAATGATGATATGATGAAGAATCCATCCTAACGCCTGCCCCTTCTTCCTCTTCCTCTTTGAAATGTGTGAGGCCGATCTTCTTCAACTTGTTCCAACAGATCCATCACAGACATGTTAAGAGTATTGAAGCTTTGACTTATGTTTGCATGACGATGCAATGCCGTTTCCTCAAACTGATTCTGTCTTAGAGTAGAGTTGGAGGCAAAAGTCTCAAAATCGTTTTTGTGGTCTTGAACCAAACTATATAGCGATTGATATTGACGTTGTTGTTCATCATACCTATCTTGTTGAAGCTGCTGCATGGTTTGGAACTGAAGTTGCTGTGTTTCAAAGTTCTGCTGTTGTTGAAGTTGCATAGCTTCAAGCATAGACACTATGTTGGATTGATCAGGAGGAGGTGGAGCAGTGTATCCCCAAGGAATTTCTTCCTCTTGAGACGGAACATATTGCCAATTTGGATCCGTGTCATGAGCTATGTCTTCCATGGTTTGATCCTCATCATTTGCTATTTCTTGATCATTTCCCTCTTCCTCATTTCCTACATTGTTTCCAAACTCCGTGGGATCATCATAGTTGTAGATAACCTTCCCTGTTCCCTTTTGAATGAGATAATAGGTTTTCCTAACAGGATTCCAATGATATCCCATAAGAGTCAAGGTGGTTTGTGAGAATTCTTGAGATTGATGTATGCGAGTGTAGTGTAAGTGATCAAGTCGCATACCGAAGTGATTGACAATTATTTGAATGATTGATCCATAACACAGGGCTGTAGTTTTCTGTTTGACCTCATGAAACTTAGCAGCTAGGAAGTGAGGCCAGTGTAAACGTGTTCTATTTTGCAGCAGATACATGAGCACCACTTCATTCCTTTCAATTCTCGAATATCCTCCCGCCCTTGGTCGAATGATTCTTGAGATTACCCAATTCAAGAGCCTAGGATCTCGTTTCAGATGACCGGCTGTTATTGTTTCATTAGATCTGTCAAATATGGAAGGGTCTTTGAGGATAGTCTTCATGTAGGCCTCATGGTCATAGTTTCCCGGTACATCCCCGTCTACCATGCAGAGTTCATCACCTACAATTTTCAGACCAAAGATACTAATCCAAACCCGTTTGTCAACAACATGCGACCTAGAGCCCATTTTGAAACGGAAATTACAACCATCCCCTTTTGTAAATCCTGCATAGAAAGCCCTAACGGTATTTTCACAGTACGGAGTATCACATTGCACTAAGGGATGAATATTTTGATGTTCAATCAAAGCAGCGACATCAGGGATATGCATGTTTTCGACAAGATTTGGATCATAGGTATATTGCTTAACAATTTTTCTTTTCATCTGCCACTTCTCAAAATTTTCTCTACAATCAGGATGAACAAGAGCACTTACCGGTTGAGATGATGAACTAGAAGCAATTTCCTTTCCTTTTCTTGATTTTGGAGGCATGGTTGGAGATGCTTTGTATGAGAGGGATGATTTTTGGACAATTTTGAGTTTGAGGAATTAGGGTTAGCCGTACCAAATGTGATGAGAATGAGAGGGAATGCAAGAATGGAATGTTTTGAATGAATGAGAATGGGTCGGGTCGACCTAACAGACCCAAATCTGGAAAAATGACAGCAGTAGGTCGAGTCGCGAAACGTTTATATGCATGTATGTGATTTTTAGGGTTTGCAGGTTAACTTGCTACGAAGGTAATCGTAGCAAATTCGTAGCTATATTTGCACAGATTTACAGGTCTTGGTGGGGAAGAAGGTGGCGTGGCAACACACCATTGGTCCTTTTAAATCTCGCGCGCGTTTTCATTGATGACTGTTGGTTTTATATATTATAATTTGGAGGCATACATGTTACGAATTGATTGTTTAGTTGAGTTGGCAAGAGAAGGGGTGGGTGAGCGGAGAGACGAGGGTTCGATCCCTCGCTCTCTATTTTTTTAATAAAACGTTGTTTCACTGATTCAATGAGGCGCCTTTCTTGTAGAACACCATGCAATTCCAGATCTGAGCCATAGGATCATCCACTAACTTAGATCCAATGCCCAGGACTTGATTTCTATACCTTGTACCTTAACTGCAGCCACACTGAATAAAAATCTCTAATTCCTATTTTTATTTTAATTATTTATTTATAACTATATAATTAACTTTTAATTTATATTTATATTTATAAATCTGATTTTTTTAATTAAATTAAAATATGACAAAACATTAAAATTTAATTTATTATTCGTTTCGACTAAATCTATTGGTCGCGATGGGTAATAATCGATTATTTAATTATTTAATTATTTAATTATTTAATCAATTATAATAAAAATACATTTTATTTTGCTAAAAGGTTTTAACCATCTTATTGGTTACGATGATTAGCATCTCTTCTTCTATTAATTCGTTATTATTTGTAATCGATTCTATTGATTACGAGGGATAACGATAAAATTACATAATTAATTCTTAAAATACATTTATTTGCTATTAGTGATAGTCGAACCAATCGATTCGAATTGTTAGCAATCCTCTACTAATCTATTAATTATGGTGATCAAACCTATTGGTCATTGCGATTAATAGTGCATATTAAATATCAGGGTTGTACGCCCAAATCTTAAAACACTTTTCATCTTCAAACAACAAATTTCAAACTACGGATTTTCATCACTTTGATAAGGTAACTCAAAATACCTTCAAATACATTCATATCAAATCTAAAGGTGTACAACCCTGCCCCGAACTACGTTGACTCTGATCCTCCATAAGGAGGTACGTAGGCACTTGCCACCAAGGCGAGTCCCCTTCCCCAAAACATCAATTAGTTCAAATCTCATTTTTTGCCTTATTCATTTCCTTAGCTATTAAACCTAACTATTTTAGCCATAGACCTTTACTTTAAACACAAAACCTTAGGAAAGGGTTAAGGGTGCCTAACACCTTCCCTTGACCTGAATATAATATCTTACCCGGATTTCTCTAAAACTTCGTAGGGTTTCCTATTCGCCCTGGTAGAAAAGGTGGCGACTCTAAAAGTCCAATTTTTAGGGGCAGGTTGCTACACAGAGTGTGATGTAACTGTTCACTAAAAAACACCCAAAAAATCCTAAAAAACATAGAAAATATGGAGCAGAACTACGACACTCTGATTCTTCTTAAGAGGATACGGAGGCATAGAGGCAACTCTAGCGAGCACAATAATTATTAAAAAATTTTAAGTTAATCATGCATTGCACTCCCCTTCATTAGCAAGTAAGTAGTAAGTAGACACCCTTTAGATAGAAACAAACATAGGTGGATCCCGTCGAGTACGACGGATGTGAGGGGTGCTAGTACCTTCCCCTTGTGTAACTGACTCCCTTACCCTGTTCTCTGGTCACAAGACCTTGTTCTTATTCTTTGCTAGGTTTTCTGATATTCTTTTCCCTCGATGGGATATATATATTAGTGGCGGCTCTGATTATTTTTCGCGGTAGCGACACAAGGCGGTTCATACATATACTCTAGCATATCTTCTCATATATTATTACAAAGTCCAATTTTAAATATTGCTTATTTTATATATTGTTATCTTAAATCAACCAACCAACCAATCCCATGTGCTTTTTATTCAATTGAATTCTTGCCATAACTTATATTGCCACAGCAGTCCTCGAGATCGATACTTGGGGAATCTCCACTTTAATAACTACATCGGTAAAAATTAGTACACTTGCTAATTTTCCGATCAGTGGTCCGGAGATGCATCTCCAGACACTTTCTTTCATTAACTCGCGCCAGAATCCTTCCATCTTCCGTATTCTTCATTTTCTCGAGAAAAATAAACACTTTATATCTCCCTCTCACAACCGCTGCATTGACGCCTTGAAATATTCCATTGAAGCATCAGTGGAGATATTTCTCCTTATTTCCATCATCTCGTAACATCAAAATAACACCTTCTCGTCAATCAATTCCATTTTGGTAAATTTTTCAAATTTTATTTTATTTTTGTGTTTTGGTTTTTAAGTTGGTTTTTTAGATACATTAGATGTTTTAGGAATTATAAGCAGTAGTCTACATAAACTTGGTAGGCTAGAACAACATGCAATGAGCATGAGTATAACTAGGGCCCCTATTTGGTCTACTTGCACTCTAAGTTAAGCGAGAGTTGTCTTTGGAAGACAAAGTAAATGAAAGGGTGATGCATACAACTTAAAGTAATTTATGTTACGAATATTTTCATAATTCATTTCTTATACATGTTATTAATATTATATCCGAAACATTTTTAAGGATAGATCATCTCCCACTTCTCTCAAATCACCAGGTAGGAAGTTGCGCCACAGCACAATAAGGGATGGCCTCGCGCAACTTCTTTTGTTCCGTAATGACCAGTGAGGGAATGGTGTTTTCGAGCCACTCAGAGTCTCTCTTAACCATATGGTATCAGATGGAATTAGTTTCTTCCCATACGAGGGTCACCGCCAGATACGGCTGTTTGACGTCATCTCTTTATACTCTAGATGGATGGCATGTGGGTTATCTCTTATGCGTCCTTATCATCTAGAGCAAGTGATGCGCCAATATGACTATATACATATCATTTTGAGACCTCCCAATTATGCCACTTCTATTGGCGTCCGCCGCAGTAACCTACAAGATATACTAGATAATTTCAAGAGTCACCTAGTACTAAAGGAATCTCGCACGGAGCCCGCATATGTACATTGGGCTTATTTTGGAGAACCACTTAGGCAAACTAACTTGGAGGTACTTGAGGTTTGGGATTAGCAGGTAGAGAGTGTGACAGAGGTATATCGGCGTGTTGCGGAGATAGGTAAAAGAGCAATAAAGATATAACTCCTTGAGGATGATTCTCCCTAGTTGACCCCCGTGCAGACAATGATTTCCGAGTTACAAAATGTTGTGTTGTACAGACAAGGGAGAAAGCAGACAGTTATATATACCTAGTAGTTTATATTAGGACTCCTGTTATCTATAAATTATCTTGACTTTTTTATATTAATGTATGAAATTTACCCTCATTTAACTTTAATTTTACTTTGATTTTACGTTAATTTAAGTTAATATAAGTTAATGTATGAATTTTGGCCTCACAAAAATTGAATGTTTGGACAATGGTGTTTTTCTAATACGAATCTAGGAGGGTTCTGTATAAACATCTCCAAAATAGTTCTTTATATTTACCACGCCTCCAGAAATTTTCAGGAGAAATTTAGAGATACATCTCCGAAAAATACCCAAATATCATACAAAGATACTGTTAGACGCTGGCCTTAGGATCTAGAGGGGGGGGTGAATAGATCGTTCACAGTTTTACGGATTTAAACGACTTTTCAGCGGAAGTGATTCTGAATCGAGTCGCGTCTATTCCGAACCACTATCGAAACAATTATATATGTGTTTAAAAAACCAGTCAAAGACTTGAGTTGAATGATAAGAGTATATGTTGCAGAATCAAAGCGTTTCTCTTATTGAAAATCAGATTAACTTTTTGTATGATGGACAATGTTTGCAATGCAGTAAGAGTGATAGAAACAAATATACAAACACTTGGTGATAATGATTAAATTGAAGGTAATTCAATGTGTGGTGGATTGTGATGTTTATGTAAGTACTTAATTCACAATCTTAACACTCGAATCGTTGATCAATTTGCTATTATAACCAAATATGAACAGAATGTAAATGAAAAGGTAAAAGCGATAAGAACACGATATTTGTTTAGGCAGTTCGTCGATCGTCCTCGCTACGACTACGTCTGCCCCCAATTCCAAATTGAAATTGGGTAATCTTTCATTAATGTTGAAAGTAGTATATACAAAGAAGATAACAAAGCGATAAACGATAAACCAATTATGTCGATCCTTTGAATCTTCTTCCCCCTTAATCTTTGAGCAAGATCAAGGTTATCCAAGAGCTTCACTTTGATTCCCTTCTGCAGTGTCTTGATTCCTTGAAATCCCCGTTCCTCAATCGTTACACTCAGCCGAATCCTCAATGAACGCCTCTTGATAAAAACCCCCAAGAACCACCCGTCGTGGAGGACAAAACCCGCAGATTTTATTCACCAACAAACCCCACAAACCTTCACCCACTAGGAATCTTCAATTCTGTTCCATGGACGTTATCGAACTCATCACTAACCCGCAACGCAAGAATGATTATGTGTAATTGTGTTGGAGATGATGAAGAACGAAGATGAGAAGCGTTTGTGTATCTTTCAGTCGTTGGTGTTGCTGAATAATTAACCCTTGCACAATATATATGATTGCATAACAGTTGGAACCAAGAATAACTGAATTTTGGACTTTCTTGATCAGTTAGGTCGACCTCTTGTAGAGGTTAGGTCGACCTAGCAGTGCTTGCTGAAGTTTGCTCCCAGTTAGGTCGACCTGTTGAAGGAGTAGGTCGACCAGAATCCTCTTCTGATGCGTTCTGGGAACATTTCCTTAGATTAGGTCGACCTAGTTGTTATGTAGGTCGACCTAGCAGCAGTATATGTATTTTTCTTCATTTTAGGTCGACCTGGGTTGACAGTAGGTCGACCTAACTGCTGATTTTCTGCATTTTTCTTGTTCAGCTTGTGTTGAGTCGACCTATATGCATAGTAGATCATCCTGTGCTTTGTTTGGATGCTCATTTGAGTTTGCCATGAATCAAAAACATCTTTGAGTGTGATCTTGTATTCACATTCTCCCCCTTTTTGATGATGGCAAACCATTCGTCGAAGCTTTGGTGATAAGTGATAAGGACTCACCAAGGCTCCCCTGTACATTCAGCATCTATCTCTCAACCAAGCAATCTCTTCACAAAGCTCCCCCGTACACTCAGCATCACTCAGCATCTATTGCATCTATCTCCCCCTTTGACACCATCAAAAAGAGAAACAAAGAGACAGAATAGGAGAGTAACAAGAAAAATATAAAAAAGATATCGGCATTCATAGATAGTATGTATATATTGAACCAATAAGAGCCAATCATGTTTTAAAGAAACACCACAACATACATAGTAGTCCAAGAGAATTATAGAAAATAACACAAAAGGTACTACATCATATAGAATTTTAACATAATTCTTAATGAAATGAAATGCAATGAAATGATGATATGATGAAGAATCCATCCTAACGCCTGCCCCTTCTTCCTCTTCCTCTTTGAAATGTGTGAGGCCGATCTTCTTCAACTTGTTCCAACAGATCCATCACAGACATGTTAAGAGTATTGAAGCTTTGACTTATGTTTGCATGACGATGCAATGCCGTTTCCTCAAACTGATTCTGTCTTAGAGTAGAGTTGGAGGCAAAAGTCTCAAAATCGTTTTTGTGGTCTTGAACCAAACTATATAGCGATTGATATTGACGTTGTTGTTCATCATACCTATCTTGTTGAAGCTGCTGCATGGTTTGGAACTGAAGTTGCTGTGTTTCAAAGTTCTGCTGTTGTTGAAGTTGCATAGCTTCAAGCATAGACACTATGTTGGATTGATCAGGAGGAGGTGGAGCAGTGTATCCCCAAGGAATTTCTTCCTCTTGAGACGGAACATATTGCCAATTTGGATCCGTGTCATGAGCTATGTCTTCCATGGTTTGATCCTCATCATTTGCTATTTCTTGATCATTTCCCTCTTCCTCATTTCCTACATTGTTTCCAAACTCCGTGGGATCATCATAGTTGTAGATAACCTTCCCTGTTCCCTTTTGAATGAGATAATAGGTTTTCCTAACAGGATTCCAATGATATCCCATAAGAGTCAAGGTGGTTTGTGAGAATTCTTGAGATTGATGTATGCGAGTGTAGTGTAAGTGATCAAGTCGCATACCGAAGTGATTGACAATTATTTGAATGATTGATCCATAACACAGGGCTGTAGTTTTCTGTTTGACCTCATGAAACTTAGCAGCTAGGAAGTGAGGCCAGTGTAAACGTGTTCTATTTTGCAGCAGATACATGAGCACCACTTCATTCCTTTCAATTCTCGAATATCCTCCCGCCCTTGGTCGAATGATTCTTGAGATTACCCAATTCAAGAGCCTAGGATCTCGTTTCAGATGACCGGCTGTTATTGTTTCATTAGATCTGTCAAATATGGAAGGGTCTTTGAGGATAGTCTTCATGTAGGCCTCATGGTCATAGTTTCCCGGTACATCCCCGTCTACCATGCAGAGTTCATCACCTACAATTTTCAGACCAAAGATACTAATCCAAACCCGTTTGTCAACAACATGCGACCTAGAGCCCATTTTGAAACGGAAATTACAACCATCCCCTTTTGTAAATCCTGCATAGAAAGCCCTAACGGTATTTTCACAGTACGGAGTATCACATTGCACTAAGGGATGAATATTTTGATGTTCAATCAAAGCAGCGACATCAGGGATATGCATGTTTTCGACAAGATTTGGATCATAGGTATATTGCTTAACAATTTTTCTTTTCATCTGCCACTTCTCAAAATTTTCTCTACAATCAGGATGAACAAGAGCACTTACCGGTTGAGATGATGAACTAGAAGCAATTTCCTTTCCTTTTCTTGATTTTGGAGGCATGGTTGGAGATGCTTTGTATGAGAGGGATGATTTTTGGACAATTTTGAGTTTGAGGAATTAGGGTTAGCCGTACCAAATGTGATGAGAATGAGAGGGAATGCAAGAATGGAATGTTTTGAATGAATGAGAATGGGTCGGGTCGACCTAACAGACCCAAATCTGGAAAAATGACAGCAGTAGGTCGACCTAAAGTGAGGCTGGGTCGACCTAACAGAAGTAACAAAAAAATGACCAATTTAGGTCGACCTAAATTGTGAGTAGGTCGACGCAACTGGACCTTTTTAGTTTCTGTAAAGAAACTTCTTCTGTAGGTCGACTCAAATGCAGAGTAGGTCGACCTAAATTTCCTTAAATGATGAAAATGCCTTAGAAATGTTTCTATATGATGTATTTTTGTTTTGTCATTTGCTTGAACGCCCAAACATTGTATGTTATGAATGAAAATGATGAACACATATACATATGTATTTGAGAAGAGTAGATAAGAACACATGAAGTCACTATAAGCATGTTAATTGATAGCATATTATAGCATCAATAAAATTTTTGGAAGTGAACAATAAACATGTTACCGCTTTCTCAATATGTAGGTGTTTTGTCATCATTGTGTGGAGTCTTCTTGTTAGTGTGCCATACTCCTAGATTTGATGATGAATTGTTTTGATGGAATGTTTCACAGGTTGATTTGCTTGATTTTTGCGAAAAACTCATCTAGTATCGATTACTTGATGTTCTCCCGGATGCGGGACATAGTCCCAAACAATATTCTGCTAAGAATAGGTTTAAAATCTCTTTGCAATGCAACTTGCCAATTTGCACATCAAGTAATACGTCCTATGTGTTTTTCGAGTTAACTGTATTTGTAATGTATCTTATACATTTGTGATGGCCAGAACACCTACATTTCCTCTGCCAAGTATGGCTCTTCAATCTGTCTTCATAGATGACATACCAAGAGTGGTATGTCTTCCTTTATGTGTCTTGAGCACCAGCTGTCAAGGAACCACCAACTTTCGGCGATGTCAAGACACATTTCCTGCGAAATTAAATTAGAGTGGAAGGTCCCCAATCTTCATTGGGTCCTGGATGGTGAGTACACAATTTGTTGCACTTAGGCAACCATTGAAATACTCCTTTAGGAACTAAAATTCTCCTAAATTTGCATTTTTCAATGGTATGTCCCTTTTTGCAACAATAATGACAGGTAATATGATGAGAAAATGGAGTTTTGCTAGTTGATACTTTTGGTACAAAAGTGTATTTACTATATAAAGGAGTATACGATCTTTTGAACTTATTTGGATCAACCGCAAAAGTCACTTTTGGTTGTAGAGCCTTGTCTAACTTGGCTTTTAGATTTCTTACTTCTTTTTGCCAAATGTGACATGTCTCACAACCAAACCATGATGTAGGATCTATTTCAACTTTGTCCTTTTGAATGTCTAGCATAGATTGTTTTAAAGATTCCATATCCTTTTCGGTTTTCTCAACTTTTGATTCAAGATATGAAAATATTTTCTTATTTGAGGCCAAAAGTTTGAAAGCTTTAATTGCATCTCTATGTAATTCTTCAAAAGCAAGTTTTAGTTGAGAATGAGATACCTTATCTACGAGTTCAGGTTTAAGATGACTTACAGCTTTCTTTTTCTTGTTTTGATGAGCCATGAAACATAGGTTTGCTGATTCTTCTTCATCGCTTGATGAGCTTTCACTAGATGAATCACTTTCCCATGCTATGTAAGCTCTTTTAGATTTGTTATGACCTTTGCTTTGGTTCTTCTCCTTTTCTTTCTTAAGGTATGGACAATCCGGTTTGTAGTGACCGGCTTTCCCACAATTGAAGCAAAGACCTTTGATCTTTCCTTTGTTGTCGTCATCTTGTTTGAACATGTTTGATTGCTTTCTATAGTTGATCAAGCCTTTGTCGGAATGTTTTGCTCCATTTTTCTTTAGATATTTGTTGTATCTTCGCACAAACAGTCCCATTTCCTCATCATCGGAGTCTTCGTCATCACTTGTGTCACTATCCTTTGGCTCTCGTTTTGAGGTCTTGGAGCTCGAAGCTTTTAGAGCTATTGACTTCTTCTCTACCTCTTTCTCCATGTTCTTTTCTTTCTTTGTCCTTTTCTCATGCATGTCAAGGCATTTAAGGTGTTGTTCATGTTCCTCTAGTTTACCAAATAGAGTTGTGATGTCTAAAGTGTTTAGATCATTTGCTTCCTTTATTGCTGTAACTTTGGGTTGCCACTCCCTGTTCAAACATCTTAAGATTTTGTTAGTAGCAACTGCATTGGAAACAGGTCTATCAAGAGAATTTAACCGATTTTTCAGATGAACGAATCTCTTCTGCATGTTTTCGATGGATTCACCATCTTCCATGTGGAAGAGTTCGAACTCTTGAGTTAACGTATTGATCCTAGCTAGTTTGACATCATCCGTTCCCTCGTGGGCAACTTGCAATGTGTCCCACATAGCTTTAGCTGATCTACAATGGGAAACGCGATAGTATTCATCAACTCCTAGAGCTGAGATTAGAATGTTTCTCGCTTTCCAATCGTATGCATATCTCTTTTTGTAACACCCCAAATCTACCCGGTAATTATAATAAAAATCAGAGTATAAATTGCAAACAACATTCATTTGAGGTATCACATATTCGTCATTCAAAAACAATTATGGCTTAATTGCCTTCATATAGATACATAGCACGTAACTTAAAACGGACAATTAAATCATTATTAAAAAATCACTTTGTTTCAAATTAAATAGTTAACTCGCAGCGGAATCATCAAACTTCATAAATATTCTAATCAAATCGTAGCATCATTGCACAGTAACTTTAAGTTACAATTTAAAACATAATTCACTTAAAAATTCAGCAAACAAATTAATAAATAAAACAATCGCTTTATCCCCCCGAGTGCTACGTATCAGAGCAAGACACCAACTCGATTAACAGCAATTAAAGACTTCATAAAATCACTTCAAATTTCCATCGCTATCTTGAGTACCTGTCAATTTCCCATGGTAGGGAAACATCATTCAGAAAGGGTGAGATATCTACCAATATAAACAAACGCATGATAAACAATATATTAGAATTTAATCATACGAAATTATCACGTTACAGCTTTCAGACTACATTTATAATAACAATTAACCTGAACAGTTATAATTAACAAAAATCAATAACGACAACATATTAATAGTTATAACAACTATTTCTCATCTTCCAGACAATACTTGTCACAACACGTCATTAGAATAACAATTTATAATTACAACTCCACATTATCACAATTTAACAACAACTCAAGTCACATCACAATTAAATCACACTCATGCCACATACAATGAGACTCTACAACTGCACATGCATGTGGTACCCAGGGCTTCAGCCCCCATCGCCAATTGCCAGTTAAACAGAGGCATCAAGGCATAAGCCTTCGTCACTAATTTTCCAATCTAGGCCGTCGCCAAAAATGCATATGTATATGAATGCAGCAAACACACACAACAAACAAAATCATCGTCACAAGGCATAAGCCTATACCGTCGCTATACTAATAAATAGAGGTATACATCGTCACTGAAACATCCTTCAACTTCGCATAAAACAATAACAATTATCACCACAACAACAACTAATTTCATCGAATCAACACAACAGAATCACAACAACTAATCAGGAATAATTTCCTACGAATTTAACCCCCACATATCATTCATCATGAGTCCGGTTATAGAGTTAGAACCCCACCCCTTACCTTGTATTCGGAGTCCATTCTACAATTCTACCGATCGAAGCCATCTAGCCTTAGCTCCCAAACATTGCCTCTTTTCATCCGAATAAAAAGCTGAAAATTTTCCTTAATTTGCAGCTACAGTGCGATGATGATATCTCACAACTCAGACCTTATTTTGAAGATCCCAACGGTCAAAAGTTAGATATAGGTGTTGCGAACCTACCCACAAAATTTGGTGACGATCCAACGGTTAACGAATCGGGGATCTTCGATTTAGTGAGACTGCTGCAAGAAAAACGGGAATGAATTTCTCTCCTATTTTCTCTCTTCTCTACAACTTCCCATAACAAATTCCCCAAGACTTTTTCTCTTCTAATTAGCCTAATCCTTATCTTAACCTAATTTCATTAAATCTATTGGGCCTAACATTCACACCCCACCTTTTACTACCACCATCACTTAATTAAGTCCATATAATAAATCTAGTATTTCTTCAATACTATTTCTACAACTTAATCAATTAATTAATCGACTAATTAATCATAAAAACCCATGTCAACAATTCTCAACACTCCACAAATTCAATAATTAAATTCGAAATAATTTGAATGTATATAATTAAATAATTAACTAAATACCGGGTGTTACACTTTTCATCTTCAGCATTCCAAGTATCTTCTGGTTTTGGAACAACCGCACCAGCTGCATTTGTCATGGTGATCTGAAATGGACCATTGACAATAGCTGTCCAGATGTTCCTATCAATTGCATTGATATGGACACATACAATCCTTCCAATAGCCATAGTTTTCACCGTTGAAAACTGAAGCTCTATTATGAGCCCCTTTAGGTCCGGAAGCCATCTTTCCAATAAGTGTTTCACGTAGCACGGAATAAACCAGAGCTCTTGATGCCACTTGTTAGACGCTGGCCTTAGGATCTAGAGGGGGGGGTGAATAGATCGTTCACAGTTTTACGGATTTAAACGACTTTTCAGCGGAAGTGATTCTGAATCGAGTCGCGTCTATTCCGAACCACTATCGAAACGATTATATATGTGTTTAAAAAACCAGTCAAAGACTTGAGTTGAATGATAAGAGTATATGTTGCAGAATCAAAGCGTTTCTCTTATTGAAAATCAGATTAACTTTTTGTATGATGGACAATGTTTGCAATGCAGTAAGAGTGATAGAAACAAATATACAAACACTTGGTGATAATGATTAAATTGAAGGTAATTCAATGTGTGGTGGATTGTGATGTTTATGTAAGTACTTAATTCACAATCTTAACACTCGAATCGTTGATCAATTTGCTATTATAACCAAATATGAACAGAATGTAAATGAAAAGGTAAAAGCGATAAGAACACGATATTTGTTTAGGCAGTTCGTCGATCGTCCTCGCTACGACTACGTCTGCCCCCAATTCCAAATTGAAATTGGGTAATCTTTCATTAATGTTGAAAGTAGTATATACAAAGAAGATAACAAAGCGATAAACGATAAACCAATTATGTCGATCCTTTGAATCTTCTTCCCCCTTAATCTTTGAGCAAGATCAAGGTTATCCAAGAGTTTCACTTTGATTCCCTTCTGCAGTGTCTTGATTCCTTGAACTCCCCGTTCCTCAATCGTTACACTCAGCCGAATCCTCAATGAACGCCTCTTGATAAAAACCCCCAAGAACCACCCGTCGTGGAGGACAAAACCCGCAGATTTTATTCACCAACAAACCCCACAAACCTTCACCCACTAGGAATCTTCAATTCCGTTCCATGGACGTTATCGAACTCATCACTAACCCGCAACGCAAGAATGATTATGTGTAATTGTGTTGGAGATGATGAAGAACGAAGATGAGAAGCGTTTGTGTATCTTTCAGTCGTTGGTGTTGCTGAATAATTAACCCTTGCACAATATATATGATTGCATAACAGTTGGAACCAAGAATAACTGAATTTTGGACTTTCTTGATCAGTTAGGTCGACCTCTTGTAGAGGTTAGGTCGACCTAGCAGTGCTTGCTGAAGTTTGCTCCCTGTTAGGTCGACCTGTTGAAGGAGTAGGTCGACCAGAATCCTCTTCTGATGCGTTCTGGGAACATTTCCTTAGATTAGGTCGACCTAGTTGTTATGTAGGTCGACCTAGCAGCAGTATATGTATTTTTCTTCATTTTAGGTCGACCTGGGTTGACAGTAGGTCGACCTAACTGCTGATTTTCTGCATTTTTCTTGTTCAGCTTGTGTTGAGTCGACCTATATGCATAGTAGATCATCCTGTGCTTTGTTTGGATGCTCATTTGAGTTTGCCATGAATCAAAAACATCTTTGAGTGTGATCTTGTATTCACAGATACATCTCCGTATCATAGTATGTTCAAAATCGAATGAATTTCATAATAATGCATTTTATTTGTGATTTGGGTGTGTTGAACATTTTTAAATTTTCAATGATATAGAATACTCATATAAAAGTGGAAAGAGCAGTTCTCATTTTTAATAGTGGATAAACACAATCCTATTCTAATTCTTAATATATATTTATAATGAGAGATGAGAAGAATGGATATCAACCATTGAATTCATCAAGAGAGAGAATGTTAATGCATTAATGTGGCTATTAATTTCTCTCTCTTGATGAATCCAATGGTTGATATTCATTCCTCTCATTTCTCATTATAAAATGCTCTCACTTGATATGCTCCATATATATATATATATATATATATATATATATATATATATATATATATATATATGTATATATATATATATATATGTATATATATATATATATATGTATATATATATATATATATGTATATATATATATATATGTATATATATATATATATATGTATATATATATATATATATATATATATGTATGTATATATATATATATATTAAAAAAATGTATTAGGTATATATTTTAAAATGAATTAGTAATATTTATTTTAATATTTAAAAATAATAATATTTTCATAGAAGATCTTTTCAAAAAAATATTTACAATATAAATTTTTTTTATTGAATATTTAAAATTAGAAATTAAGAACACTATTGACCAAATAAGCTGTCAAAAATAAATTTATCACTAAATAATACAATAAATTTTTTTTTTCTTTTTCTGTTAAGAAAACATTGACATGAAATCTAAATAAAATTCGTAAAATCAACAAAATACATTGAATATTTTAATAAAGCTGTTTATCTCTTACACTTATATTGACACAAATGCCCATTTCATACTCTTCTGTGTATAAATACCCATCAGAAAAACAAAGACGCTCAAACCCATTAACGAAGTTGTACACTTCACCCAGAACTATAGCACTACTATATGGAAACGACAATACAATGATAGGTCAGTTTCAAATCTTGCAGCAACCCGCTCGAAATTACGTCTCTTCGTTGCACAACCAACCACCTTAAATGCTGCAAAATTCGGCCGCATTTTCTCGACCGCCAACATTCAACAGACATCTGCCGCGTCCCATGAATTACGCAAATCGTGTTAGCTGGAAAAGAAACAAACTCGAGAGACGCAACGACAAACGCCTTGTAACCCCTAATGATTTATTGGAGACGAACCGATTCACTGGCAAGGTTGACGATTTCACTTTTCAAAGAGGAGGTTTAGCAGCGGTGGACCTTTATTCGCTCCGTTAGCGCTGCGCAAGAAGTCTGGAGGCATAGGTTCTCTGGTGTCTCCATGTGCGACGACTCTAGCGATCTTGACAACGTCGACGTTGTCACCGTCGACAGAGGTGGTTGTAGAGATGGCGAAGGAAAATGGGGAGTTTACATATATGGCACAATGAAAGGCCTAATCCGTGTCCGGTTGGGGAAAGAAGATTCCGACGAAACGGAAATCAACAGTAGTGAACAATTGGAAGTTGAGAAGAGATTGAACAATGATTTCTTGAAGTTTGAGAGGATATATCTAGGTGCAAATAGTTTAGAGAATAGGGTTGATGAACAGGAGTTACATATTTCATGTCTTGAAGAATAAAATCTAACACTTAAGGAAAGAGTTTCTCTCATTGAAAGTGAATTGTATGAATTGAGACAACGTGTTTTTTCCTTGGAAACAGAGGGAATACGATTGTAGGATTTCAATGGAGACGATGTTTGTTCGGAGAAAAGCGTGGGAGATGATATAGAGAGTGATGACAATGATGATTGTTGAACTCACTGTCAATAAATTTAATGGAATTGGGAGATGAGTATATATAGTTTAGTTATGGTTGTTGAATCTATAGATGTTGTATCTTGTGAGGTTATTTAGTTTGGACTTTAAAACAACACTGAATAAGAATTTGATATACTTTATAGATATGTACTGGGTCAACTTTGAAAGAAGTTGGACGACAAGGGAGAGGAAATGAGTTTCGTTAGATATCACTCTACAGGTGGTTACAAGCTATTTGATGCGAGAAATCAGAAGATTATGGTCAGTCTGGATGTTATTTTTGAGGGAAATTAACAACAGCAACAACACTGTAACTAGTTACGGCCAGCCAGTGCAATCTGGCATAACCGGTTACATGCAGAAAAAATAGAGCAGGAATGCAGCAGAATAGGCTATAACCGATTACAGCAAAGTGAACTTCCAGCAACACTTTTTTTTGATGATTCGGTCAGTCCCGAAACGATTCCGCAACCCCCAAATGAAATTCAAACTGAGGAAAATCGTAGAAGATCAACAACACAAAGGGTATTGCCTTTGAGACTCCAAGATTGCGAGAGATCCCAAGACAACAAAGTCACCAATGAAGGTGATTTCGTCCATTTTACACTTATGGCCGAATCCGAACCGGTAAACACGGAGGAGGCTCTAAGCAATCCAAAATGGATTTGTGCAATGAAAGAGGAGCTGGAATCAATTGAGAAGACTGGAACTTGGGAGTTGGTTGATAAACCGTATGGTAAGAAGCCGATTGGTGTGCGTTGGGTCTATAAAGTAAAAGCAAAACCGAAAGGGAGATAATCAAGTATAAGGCTCGATTGGTGGCGAAAGGGTTTTTGCAACGTGAAGGAGTAGACTTTGAGGATGTGTTTTCACCTGTGGCTAGACTTGATACCATCCGTTTGGTTGTTGGTATCGCGAACAACAACAATTGGAGCATTTATCAAATGGATGTCAAATCTGTATTTTTGAATGGTTCACTTGATGAGGAGGTTGATGTTGGGCAGCCCCCCGAATTTATAGTGAAGAATCAAGAGATGAGATACTATAAGTTACATAAAGCTTTATATGGTTTGAAACAAGCTCCAAGATATTTGAAAAAACGCATAGATGGCTTTCTTGTTGATACGGGTTTCAAGCGGTGTATGTCCGAACATGGCGTGTATGTGAGATTGGATGCTAATGATGGTGTGCTAATTCTTTGCCTATATGTGGACGATCTCTTGATTACCGGCATCTGTGAGAAGAGTATCTCAAGGATTAAGAAGGAACTCATGAATGAGTTTGAGATGACGGACCTTGGGATCATGAGATACTTCCTTGGCATAGAGTTCCAAAGATCAAAAATGGGACTGCTCATGCTTCAAAGGAGGTATGCACTTGAGATCTTGAAAAGGTGTGAAATGGAGCATTGTAATGTTGCCGTTACACCATGTGATACAAGGCTACAGTTGTCCAAGAGTGAGGTTGAGCAAGATGTTGATCCAACTCAATGTCGAAGATTGATTGGATCATTGCGGTATTTATGCAATACGTGGCTGGACTTGGCATTTAGTGTCGGTATCGCGAGTAGATTCATGGAGAGACCAAAGGTATCTCATTTGGCAGCAGTTAAGAGGATCCTTAAATATGTTAAAGGAAATCTTGGTTGTGGAATTCTCTTTCCGGCATCGGATACGGGCCGAAAGTGTGATTTACTTGGTTTCACCGATTCCAATTGGTGTGGTGATAAAGATGATAGAAAGTCGACATTGAGTACATCTTTATGTTCGGTAGGACACCAATCTTTACGGCGTCGTTGTATACTTGTCAAGCCATGTGGCTTATGAATCTATTGAAGGAGCTTAGTAGCAATGAGCGTGAGGCTATTACACTCCTTGTTCATGATTTTTCTGCAATTAATCTTGCGAAGAATCCGATTGCACACAGAAGGACCAAGCATATAGAGATGCGGTTTCATTATTTGAGGGAGTTAGTGAAGGATGGAAAGTTACGATTGGGATATTGTCGGAGCGAGGACCAAGTGGCTGATTTGTTGACCTAGGGGTGACAAATGAAGAGTTCAAGAGACTGAAGTTGAGTTTGAGCATGCTTGACTTGGACCAACTAAAGTGAGGAGGTGTGTTGAAACTGTTATTTTTGGAACTTCAGTTGGTGTAACCGGTTACCGTAACCAGTTACAGGCCCGATAACAGAAACGAGAAGTGCAGTTTTGGTGGCGTAACCGGTTACGCTGTTTGCCGTAACCGGTTACACTGTAGCTTAATTGTTTTTATTTTCTGTTTTGGCTGTTATTTTAGTTCCCAATCATTTGTAACTTTGTACTATAAAAGGGGTTCACTACTCCTAATTGTCGTTAATGCCAATTTGTCCACTCACCTTTAATTACTCTCTCTCTCTCTCATATTTTCTCTAATTTTCATCTTTTTCAATTGTTCATTTTCTACATTGATACTAATTAATTTAATTTGTATGTTCTAACCGAATTTATAGATGTTGTATCTTGTGAGGTTATTTAGTTTGGACTTCAATACAACACTATATAAGAATTCAAAAATGCTTTGTAGTCTTGTTAAGTTTAGTTGTCTCAAAACTTTCTTTAATATGTTTTTACTGTCGGTATTTACTTTCCATTGTTACTAAGATAATTCATTGCTTTATTGACACTATCATTCATTCCTTCGCCACTTCTTTTATCATTAATACGAGGTTTATGATTTTATTAACCATTGATGAGTTATATTGAAACTAAATTTATTGGTAGAATCTATTCTGCTACAAATACTGCATCAAAGATATTAAGTAGTTATTTGATATTAATAATAAAATGTATAAATAAATACTTTGCATACATGAAATCGATTTGAACACTTGTGTAGCGTTGTCTATCTATAGATAAACATTTATGCGGTGACAAGGCTAAATAAAAATATGTAAAAATGAAAGAATGAATTGATGATTATTTTTGAAAAATAAATAATCAACGATTTTTTTTATTGTAAGAGTTTTCTTGAAATTTAATTAGATGTTTTGGGTTTAAATGCAACTTTAAACATATACAACAATGCTTAGGTATAGTTCAGATCATGCGGCTGTTTGCTTATCACTAGAGGCAGTAGGAGATATTAGAAAGAAGAAGAGAGTGCATCTGTTTCGGTTTGAGGAGGTGTGGAGTAAGGACCAGAGATGTGAAGAGGTTGTGAATCGAATTTGGAAGAATCAAGGTGTTGGAGTCTCAAATAAAATTGCTGCGATGAAAGGCCTGGATGATGAATTTACAGAATATCATATGTGCGAAGTAAAGAAAGAGCTGGGTAGAATAGAGAAGTCATTGAATGATGAGAAGAGTTGGGATGCGATTGGGGAGTCCATAAAAGCCTAGAAATCTCTCGAAAGCCAAAGAAACTCTTTGTTGCAAGTGGAGGAGATCATGTGGAGACAACGGAGTCGCGCGGTCTGGCTGAAATATGGTGATTGAAACTCAAAGTTTTTTCACGGAAAAGAAAATCAACGGAGGAAAGTTAATGAAATCAACAAGCTGAAAGATGAACAAGGACATTGGTGGAGGGTGTAAGTATGAAATGCGCCTAAGAGGGGGGTGAATTAGTTTCTTAAGATTTTTTATCGGCTTTTTAGAAATAGGTGAATTAGGTTCTTAAGGTTATGGAAATAGTAAAATGCAAAAAAATAAATGACACGGCGATATATCCTGGTTCTCCTCAAAGTACGAGAGTACTCAAGTCCCCTTTCAAACACGAAAGAGATTTTACTAGTGTAAGCTACTTACAAAAGCCTATGCAATCCACTAGAACAATCCTCTTGTGATTGACTAACAAATGATCAAGAGAACAATCCTCTCCTTGATCAAACCAAATGATTAAGAGAACAATCATCTCTTTAATCAATCAATCCATGTATCCAACTGTAGTAGTGAAATTGGTGAGACTCGAGTCATGGGAAGACTTAGCTCATTTTAAACAGAGTCGCCACCGCGCTTTGTTGTTTCCAAAAAGGAATGGGTGAAAGAGCGAATAAAACCCACAGAAGTTTTTAAAATCAAAACTAATAAACTTATCAGAGTTCTGGCTACGGAGGGTTTGTTATACAAGGGGAAGGTTTTAAGCACCCCTCATATCCATGGTACTCCATGGTAACCTCTTCGTTTTTATGTTATTGTCTTTTGTTTATACATACCCTATTTTTTTTTAAAAATCCTATGTGAAAAACTTTTTTGAAATAGAGGGTGGGGTTGGGAAGAAAATATTTGAAAGTTAGCTCGATAAGATATCGCATCTTAGGCCTACATGCCCCTTAAGTGCAATAGGGAAGTAAGAGCTTCTGTAGTTCCTCTTAAAAGGAAAAAAGGGAGGCCAAAGTGGCCAAAATCTTTTTGGTTGTGAGCTTTAAAATACTCACAAGTTTTTAAATGAGGGTTAAGCTTTAAAATACTTAGCAAGTTAAAAAGGTTTAGGCTTTAAAATACCTAAGGAGTTTAAAAGGGTTAAGCTTTAAAATACTTAACAAGTTTAAAGGGGGATTAGGCTTTAAAATACCTAATAAGTTTAAAAGGTTAAGCTTTAAAATACTTAACAATTTTAAAACAAAAGGGAATTAGGCTTTAAAAAACCTAATAAGTTTAAAAGGTTAAGCTTTTAAAATACTTAACAAATTTTAAAATAAATCAAAAAGACCAAGCTTTAAAATACACGGTCAATAGGTTAGGAGAAGTTTCACCAGGAATAATTCTTCTCTTAACACCAAGGTTTCAAAACAAAAGACCTAGCTTTAACAATACAAAGGTCAATGGACTAATAATAGTTTCACCGGGAATAATTCTACTCTTAGTGCCAAGGTTTAAAAAACAAAGGGTTTCGTTAAGCTTTAACAATACAAAACCATAAACAAGTGAAAAGCTTTAAAATACTTAACACAATAGTAAAAGAGATTGGAAAAGAGTTTGAGTACCTTTGACAACTTAGTCAATACCATTCCCATCCTTTCGGACAAAAAACAACAAACTCAAGCATTTAATAATAAACACCTCAAGTGCGTGTGTGATATCATGTGGCACAAGAACAAACAAGTGAGTATGATAATCAATAAGTAAGAGAGATTGTGTATCTAAACCCTTGTATTCAAACTGATGTACGAATGATGAATGATTGATATGGTAAATAAATATAGGGTTAGATAAACAATATATGAGAGAAATTAACAAGATAATGGTTAATAACAATTAAGTACAAAAGAAGGATTAAATCAACAAGTATGTAAAAGATAACAAACTTAATTAATCATGGATAAATAAAGATCAACATGTTTTTGGATTAGGGTTTTATACCTAGGGTTTTTCAAATTAGGGTTTAAACATAAACACCTAAACCTAATTGATTTTAATTGTTAAATACCAATTACTTTAAGAGAAATGGTCTAAGGGTACATGGAGAGGTTAATGAAATCTAATATTAACCCTAAACAAATATTTACAAAACATACACAAAGTCCTATTAAGGAAATAATCAAAACAAAACAATTTTTAGTTGATTTTTCAATATAAGAGACATGTTTTAGATTAATTTTTAAATAGTGATAAAATAAATATGTTTTGAGTTTTCTAAACATGATATGAAAATATACAAGTTAAGGAAACTACACAAAAAAGAACAAGTCAAAAAGATTGATTTTCCTATTTTTAGTGAGTTTTCAAAGTTTGATAAAAAAACTAACAAAACAAGTTATAAAAATAAAGGGATTTGGCCCTAGAAGGGTTTGAATCCACGCCCTTGAGCTACTACCCAAAACTACACCATTGGGCCAACGCGCGCTTGGTGTCAACAAAAGCATCCCAGATTAACATAACACATAATCCATAGTGAAAATATGAAAGAAAAAAAATGGCAAAAGGTCTGGGGCGAGGGGGGTTCGAAACCCAGACCTGAGGGTCATGCTTTAAGAGGCAAGAGGAGAACCAAGTGAGCTGTAACAATGTAGTTGTTACTAAAATAACTCTAATTGATTGTATTTTATACAAAGTGAAAAAATTCAAATTTACCACCAAACCAACTTCATCTTCTTCGTGAAGAACAAGCAAGAACACATCCATGGTGGATTTTCAAACATCATCAAATATCAATCAATTTTAACAAAACAAAATATCAAAATGCTCAGTATTCAAACACGAACCTATCCATGTAACTAACTAACATTTATCACCAAGTATGAACACAAATTTCTGGAAAATGACTAAGAACCCTAAAAATCAATTTTCAAATTAAATTTTGCAAACACATAATCAAGCCCCAAAAGTTCAGGGCTTTCATTCCCTACATGATTCTAAACAGAATGGGAACAAGAAGCAATAAAAATGATGATCAAATATGCAAGTTCGATTTTAAGTTCAGTACCTCTGAAAATGGAGGCAGAATCCTTACTTGGAGGTGTTTCAGAATGATTCAAATGATCTGGATAGCTTCAATGCCTTCCAATGAAGCAATTTGGGCACTCATAATTCTTTGAAAGTGCCTGCAACTCCAAGCTCGATATCACCTACAAGCAAGAAAAGTTATGGCTAGAACACATAGTTTTAGGAGTTACATATCAGTGTTAAGTAT
Source organism: Vicia villosa (assembly GCF_029867415.1). Taxonomy (NCBI): domain Eukaryota; kingdom Viridiplantae; phylum Streptophyta; class Magnoliopsida; order Fabales; family Fabaceae; genus Vicia; species Vicia villosa. The sequence goes on from NC_081183.1 coordinate 81,600,933, forward strand.
AGCTTCTATATACAATATAGAAGGTATTTGAACCAAAAGGCTTCAAAATGCACGAGTAAAAATGAAGATCACATTTTATGGCTTAGGAGTGAATTTTGGAAAAATGCAAATGGTGATTTTTTGTTTTAGGCCTTTGGTAGGTTTTTGGAGGTTTTGTACACCTTATATATGATGATTAGAAGTTGTTAGAAGTTTTTTTTTGGTTGTTAAGTGTTTGGTTTGAATTTTGGTTGGTTATGAGCTTGAATGAAGCTTTAATGGAGTGAAAATGGTGATTTTTGGTTAAGGGACCTTTGAGAGGTTAAGAAAGGTATAGACACCTTCTAAATGATGTTAAGAAGTTGTCTAAACTGTAATACCCTTCTAAACCCCGTAGCAATTAAATAAAAATTTCAGAGTAAACATCAAAACAAGGGTGCCATAATTCAATAAAACAATTTATTATAACTCACTTTCCATGTTTCACTAATGAACAATCTTCAATTTAATAAAGTCATGTTTCTACACAGCGGAATATTCATCATACGGATAACCATAACATCATAGACTCTAAACTAGCGTTCCCATGTGTTACAATATCAGAGCATGACACCAACGCTATACTTAAACAAACTGGCATATGAGCTATCCTGACCAAAGCCAAAAGCCGCTACTCGCTAATATGAAAATGTCAACAGTAAGTGTGAGTCTCATACAAATTAAAAAATGTTATTTAATCATAATAATAATACCTCATAAGTATATCATTCACCCAATTGAAAACACATCATAACAAAATCATAACACTGGAAAACATCCAATCATGTTATAAAATCATGCATATGTAATGACTGACACTATGCATGTGGTACCAAACATTATCAATGGGAATAACCCACCGACCGATCCAACATCATCAAGATACGGCCCTGCCAGCACAAATTCCACACAATGGGAATTGTGCCTTTCACTGAATCCCCACATCACCAGGATTCAGCCCTCAACAAATGATTATGAATGAATGCAATATATATAACAAACTTATACCATCATCATCATCATCATCAAGTATGTTCATATATATTAGCATCATTCTATTACAATTCAACATCATCATATACCCAAACAATCAACACATCATCACATTTTAAAATACAACATGTATTGTTATAATTCATCATATACGTTCACAATACATCAATCCTCAAATAAGAAAATTCATGATTTAAATAAAATCAAGTTACCGTTCACTTCATCACTCTAAACATCAAGAGTATCTCACATGCTCATCCTGCTCAAAACGGCATTGAAAACGGACTAACGATGTGAAAGTTATGGTCAAAACAAACATTTTTCAAAAAGACTGACAAAGGTAACCAGTTACTCAAAACCATGTAACCGGTTACATGCCCCGTAACAAGTCACGTTTTCAACATCCTTCAGTGGTAACCGGTTACCCAAAACCATGTAACCGGTTACTACTCCCCAAACCATAATTTCACACAAAGCACAACAAAGGTAACCGGTTACTTCAACCATGTAACCGGTTACTTCAACATGAAAATCAAATCTTCACTACAGTAACCTCAGGTAATCGGTTACCACCCTCAGGTAACCGGGGTACCACGTACCTGCAACCAAAATTTTTGCATTTTGATAGCATCTATTCATTCCAATCGATCCAAAATCAAGTCAATGCATTCATAGACACGCAACAACATTATTCCACACATTATAACACACATCTGTCATGGTTTAATGAATTATTTAACATCATACATCACATCATTTCATCAACTGCAACAATTCATACAAAAACCCCAAAACTGCAAAAACCTAACATGTAAACAATTGATCTAAACAACCTACTCAATCCATATCATCACATATAACCCAATAATAGAGGTTAATCGTAAGAGTCTCCCCTTACATTAGCCAAGAATCAGGACTTTTCCTCTTCTTCTCCATCAAACCTGTAAGCCCTTTTTCCTCAAATTCAGCAAGAATCTCCAATCTTCAAACCCATTTATCTTCCTCATAAAGAATTTCCCTGACACGAATTAATATATCAAATCGAAGGAAATTTCGTTTAGAATCCAAATCTTCAAGAATTACCTGATTTGGAGCTACGAGCAGAAAGTTTTGACATTATTTGTGGGAGCTGCTCCATGAATACGAAAATGGGTCTTTGTTCATGAGCTCTCTCCTTCTTCCTCTTAGGTTTTCCTCTTCTATTTTCCAATTTCCTTCCTTTTCTTATTTTATGATAATAGATTATAATTTTAGGAAAGACTTACTAACATAGCACCCCCTCTTTACTAACATCACACTTGGCCCAAAAGCCCATCTCATAATTCTCCAAATAATTCAACAAAATACCAAAAAAAAATTCTAAATAATAATTTAATTTCCAATTAAATTAAAATTAGAAAAAAATGGGGTGTTACATAAACCATTGGTTGACACCCAGAACTTGTGGAACTCAAAATCACTAGAAAAATGCAAAGATAAGAAAAGTGAGAATTTCAGGTGATAGGTGACTTGGAGAGTTCTGGTTTAATTGATTAAGAGAGTGATACTCTCTATTTATATGCAAGAATTAGGGTTTGTGGGAGGAAAAAGTTCAGAGTTTTGAAGCTTCCATGTCACTTTGTACTTCTTTGCTTGTTTGTGAAGAAATGAGAAAATTGGAGTTCCAATGGCAAGGTACAAGTTGAAGCATGCTTCCATGAATTTATTATGAGTTTGGAGAGCTTGCTTGAGGTGTTAAATTTTCTTTTGATGTAGAAGATACATTTTAGTGGCTCAAGGAGTGGACTTTGAGCATAAATCTAGCATTTCCAAAATGGAAGTGGAGACTTTAGTTCATAAATGGCATGAAAATTGGACAATGCATAAAACACTTGGTCCATAGCTTAAAAGAATGTGTAATCTTCTGATTATGGCCTCTTGAACAAGTTGAAATGGTTGTACTTTAGAGATTCACACAGATTTTGATGAATTTTGGACTTTGTTCTTCATGTTCTTCATGAAAATGTTCAATTTCAAGTGTTCATGGTGCCCTATTGACAAATTCATATCTCTTTGAGCAAGCCATGGATTTTCATGCTAATTAGCTCTTTGGAAAGCCCTTTATACATACTTCAATTCACTTGTTGAAAGTTTCCTCAAACTCTTTTAGGATCATTGAGAAAAATGGTCATAAAGTTAAAAAAAAATCCAAGTAAAACACTTGAAAATTTCTCCAAGTCTTTTGAAAATTATCTTCTTAATTCCATATCTTTCAAAATAAGCATTTTTTGCAAAAAGTTCCAATGTGATAAGTTGTTTGTTTTGCCAAGATCTACAACTTTCATGTTGGGATATTTTTTAGTGTGAAAGCAAAATTTGGAGATCCATGAATTAAGTCAAAATACACTTAAAAACCCTAATTTGACTTTTTATTGACTTTTTGATTCTTGATGAATTCTTTGAATTTTCTTTGATAAAATGTCTTCAATATCCATATGATGATGATTTGGACCCTTAAAAGTCCATAGTTAATATTTTTCTCAAAAGTCAAAGGTTGACTTGCAAAGTTGACTTTTTCCAAATGAACTGCAGTTTTGTGATTTCCAAATGAATCAAGCTCTCCTATTCAAATGAATGATATGGATGAATTATAATGTGTATTTGAATGCCCTTGAATCATATTTTGAGTCTTGGAACCATCTCCTGATTAAAAGTCAACCCTCCAATGGAATTAGATCAAAAACCCTAATTGGAGCCTCTGGTGAATTTGAAGTTGATTGATCTTGCATTGAGCCATCCTTGGACTTGGATATTAATTAGAGAATCCTTTGAATTATAGGAGAATATTGAACTTCCTTGTGGGCCTTAAAACCCTATTTTATTCAGTCTTTTCCTGATCATTCTCCTGTCTTGGGACACAAGCAACAAACAATATTTTTTTTTGTATTTTTGGGTTAATAAATGATAAATGCATGATGATGATCCTAATGTTTAAGCTATGGTGGGATCTCAGTGGTCAAAAATTGGGGTGCCACATCTGCCCCTATTTAAGTTCTTGATACCTGATGAGGGGAAGATGGAAGCTTCGTGACAACACGGTCGGCGGGACTTAAATACAAAAGATAGCACAATTTTGGACCCAGAGAGCCCACATGCATGATATAAAAGCAACATATTTTTTTGGTTTTTTATATGGAACAAACAAGACAACATTCTTCCTTCAAACTAGGAGGAAGGAAACAAATCTATTGGGGACATAGGATAAACAGTCCCTGACACTTGGGAAAAGAGCTATGTGATCGATTTTTGGTAAACTCAAGATGAACTGTCTCGATGCTGGAGAGACTAACCATTCATAAATAACTTCAACATGAACTGCCTCGATATTGGAGAGGCTAACCATTCATAATAACTTTAACATGAACTGTCCCAACACTGGAGAGACTAACTATTCATAAATAACTTCAACATAAACTGCCTCGACGCTGGAGATACCAACCATTCATAGCATTTATGTTCTTCAACAGACTGTCTTCATCATCTTGGGAAGGCTAACCATCTATTGTGAAACTTCTATCATTCTCAAACTTCTTTGTTAGAAACATTGTTCTTGCTTTGTAGAGATTGTCATCTTCTTTTAAGAAGAAAATATGGCGCATACAAGTTGCTCAAATAAAGAGACCATTACTTGTTGTCGGGTAAATAACAAATGTGGGGGATATAAATCCAATTTTGGGAACCACAAACAGGTTCGTGTTTGAAAATATCAGGTCTTCAATCGTGCAAAATAAATGCACTTCAATACATGATTCGCTGATCCAAATAATCATATCTGCATGGAAACAAAGTTCAAACCAAGACAGAGTTGGAATGAAACATCAAACAAGACACTTCCCATTTAGGAACAAGCTCAAAATTGGGGGGTCCATCATATCTATAGATAAGTGGATAAGCTAAAACAATATCCTCCCATGAGGAACAAACTCATTAGGGAGACACAAGAATATGGGTCTTTCTGTCTAAAGTTGACACTCAAGTGGAAGGAGTAAAGACATTGTTTGGGGAATAATAAGCTTATCATATCAACAAGATGCAAATCATGTGAATGAATATATGATGCATGAATGTATGTGTGCATAAGTGAGTGTTATGTGCATACTTACAAAACAAACATATAATAAGATGACCACATTGGGGAATGACAACACCAGGGTATATACTAGCCCAATCGCTAATAACATCTTCTGTCAAATCTTGCTGGGGGAAGAGAACATTCTTCAGATCAGTTTTTATCATTAAAGGATTCACTCCGAGATGAAAACCCGTTGAAAAGGGGAACACATTCCGAGAAGAAAGACCATCTTCGGTTGGAGACAACTTGTGTCAAGACCTAACTATTCTGCAGGGATAAAATTTGTTGGGGCCTTCATTTCTTTTTTCGAGAACCAACTCTTCCGGGGACTATGGGTCAACATTTACCTCTGTATTCAATAGTTTTATGAAACCGTTCTATCTTTTCATTTATTTTGAAAACAACTTTTGACTTTGTTTCAAATCTCTTAATTTTTAAAAACAATGTTTTGCAAAGTAGGATAAAAATAGAATTCCAAGAAATGAGACAAGGCTCAAATGTTCATTAATGGAATGGTAGTCTACGAACGGCAAGACTCCATGGATTACAAATTTTTGAAAATGGTAACTTTTACAGGAAAGGGTACACTGAAATACAATGATTACTAGTCTCCCTAACGACTTTGAATATCACGCGTACACTGACGTCGGTTGAGAGTCTTCATAGAATCTTCAGGATGGTCAGGTGAAACTGGATGTGGTTACTTGCCATATTCCCTAATTTTTGCATGAATTACCTTTGCAGGTTTTCAATTCATCGGGATGCTTTTCTTTTCCTTTTTTATTGTCTCTAATTTTTTCCTGGACCGCCCTTTCAGGTTTTCAGTCCACCGAGACGCTCATTTTTGCCTAAGTCGCCCTTTAAGGTTTTCAGCTTAGCAAGCTTTTTTCTTTTTTTAGGCGAAGTATTTCTTGACCATATCGATATTCACAGGACGTGGGAATTCTTCACCATCCATAGTTGTAAGACTCAAAGCACCGCCTGAGAAGGCTCTCTCAACAGCATATGGGCCTTCATAATTGGGAGTCCATTTTCCCCTGGGATTGGGTTGAAGACGTAATATCTTCTTGAGCACGAGATTGCCTTCCTTGAATCTCTAAGGTCTGACTTTCTTGTCAAAGGCACTCTTCATTCTTTCTTGATAAAGCTGACCGTGGCATAATGAGGTCATTCTTTTTTCTTCAATAAGATTCAACTGATTATATCTAGCTTGACACCATTCAGCTTTTGATAACTTGGCTTCCATTAGGATCCTTAAGGAGGGAATTTCAATCTCTATCGTGAGTACGACTTCCATGCCATATACCAAGGAGAAAGGTGTTTCCTCAATCGAAGTGTGAACTGTAGTATGGTACCCATGTAGAGCAAGAGGGAGCATTTCATGCCAGTCCTTGTAAGTCACAACCATCTTCTGGAAAATCTTCTTAATATTCTTGTTAGCTGTTTTTATTGCTCCATTCATCTTTGGACGGTAAGGAGAGGGATTCTGATGCTCAATCTTGAACTCATCACACAAATCTTTCATCATCTTCTTGTTCAGATTGGAACCATTATTAGTAATGATTCTGTTAGATACACCATAGCGACAAATGAGATTTTTCTTGATAAATCTTACTACCACTTGTCGAGTAACATTGGCGTAAGTGGCAGCTTCGACTCATTTGGTGAAGTAGTCAATAGCGACCATGATGAAACAATGGCCATTTGAAACCTTTGGTTCAATCATTCCAATCATATCAATTCCCCACATAGAGAATGGCCATGGAGAGGAGATAACATCGAGAAGCATCGGAGGCACATAGATCTTATCAGCATAGATCTGGCATTTGTGGCTCTTCCTCACATATCTGTCGCAGTTAGATTCCATTGTCATCCAATAGTAACCTGGCCTCAGTATATTTCTTGTCATTGCATGTCCGTTGGCATGAGTGCCAAAGGATCTTCATGAATTTCTTGCATTAATTGGTTTGATTCATGTCTATCCACGCATCTGAGCAATACCATGTCAAAATTCCTTTTGTAGAGCACATCCCCAATCAGGAAGAAATTATCTGACAATCTTCTCAAAGTTCTTCTTATTAGAACATGAAATGTTTTGATCATATTTTCTAGTTTTGATGATAACATTAGGATTGAATTTTGTATAAGACAATGTGGTACTCTAATAAGTTACTTTTTCCATTTCAGGAAAAGTGTAAAAGAGTATGCAATATCTTATCTTTCAGATGCTCTGACACAGATGTTCTGGATGGCTACATCAGAACATGGTCTTGAAGACATCAGAACATGGTCTTGAAGTTATCAGATCATGACTATCAGAAGCGAGCTCTGAAGCTCTGAAAGGTTTCACGCTCAAAGGAACTTCCAAAGTCTGAAGCGCTGAAGTTCTAACTTGCACCAAACGCTGGAAATTCTGATGAACAAAGCAAAACATAAAGTCTGATTCCAGAAGAAAGCAAATGATGAAAAGCTAGAAAGGCTAGTCTATGTGTCTGACAAAAGGAACGTTAAAAGTATGGCTACAAAAGGCAAAGTCAGAAAAAGCAGTTGAAGCAAGGCTCGAGGTAGTTGACAAAAGCATGTAACATTAAATGCAATATTGTACTATTTACGCAAAGCATTAAATGCATAACTGTTCTACGGTCACATTCTCGCCTATAAAAGGAACTTATCAGCCAAAGAAAAAGGCTAGAGCTTACGTTACAAACTCACAACATACTCTGAATCTTTCTCACGCAAAAAGCTCTTGAACAAAGCTAGCAATCTTCATCTTCAAGCTCACATACTTTTGTATATTTAGTGAGTTCTAGAACTTAAGCTTAAGAGAAAAAACACTTAGTGATTACAGCTTTTTAGAAGCAACATTAATCTCTGTATTTGATTATATCTTTGTAAACTAAAATTCCTTGAGTGATCAAGTTAAGATTTGTAGACTCAAGAAGACTTAGAGGTTGATCTAAATGGAGAACCATTGTAATCAGTTTTTGATTAGTGGATTAAATCCTCAATGGAGGTAATTCACTTGTGAGGGTGGACTGGAGGTAGTTTGAGTTCAAATGAACCAGGATAAAAATAATTGTGTTCATTATTTTTATTTGCCAAAAAGAAACAACCCTTATTCAATCCCCCCCTTTCTAAGTGTTTTTCACTCCTTCACTTATGTCTTTGCTAGATGCCCCAGGTGGGTACTCTTGTTCTGTAAGAATATTTTAATGTCATAAAACCACGGCTTGTCATCTGTGACAACTTCAGCAATGAATACATGAGCGGGCCTATCCAGTCGCACGATTGTAATTTATTGAGCTTCATTTGGAAACTTTACTTGATACATGGAAGCCAAGTTAGCTAATGTATCTGCCATTTGATTTTCCTCACGAGGTATGTGATGGAATTCAACTTTGTTGAAGAAGGTTAGCAGTCTTCGTGCATAATCTCTATAAGGAATTAAATCAGGATGACGGGTTTCCCATTCTCCTTTGATCTGATTAATAACTAAAGAAGAATCTCCGTACAAATCCAGAATCTAGATTCTAAGATCAATGTCTTCTTCTAGTCCCATGATACAAGCTTCATATTCTGCGTTATTGTTAGTGCAGTCGAACATCAGTCTTGCAGTGAACGGTACATGAGAACCTTGTGGCATAACAATGACTGGCCCAATTCCTCTACCATAAGCATTAGAAGCTCCATAAAATATCAAACTCCATCGGGATTCAGGATCAGGTTCTTCTCCATGTAAAGGTTCTTCGTAATCTTTTGTTTTCAAATACATGATCTCTTCATCTGGGAAGTCGTCTTGTAAAGATTGATCATCATCAATAGGTTGAGAGGCCAAATAATCGGCTAAAATACTTCCTTTGATGGCTTTTTGGGAACGATATTGGATGTCGTACTCTGATAATAAAATCTGCCAGCGGGCAATTCTCCCAGTTAGAGAAGGTTTCTCAAACAAGTATTTAATTGCATCCATTTTGGATATAAGATATGTCGTATGGGTCAACATGTACTGCCTTAGGCGGCGAGCATCCCATACAAGAGTGTAGCACGTTTTCTCGAGCAGTGAATATCTTGTTTCACAGTCGATATACTTTTTGCTCAAGTAATAAATGGCATACTCTTTTCGACCAGACTCGTCTTGCTGACCCAGGACACATCCCATAGAATCTTCAAGTACGGCCAAATACATGATCAAAGGTCTTCCTTCCACTGGAGGGCTTAGGATTGGAGGTTCCAGTAGGTATTCTTTGATGTCTTTAAAAGCTTTTTGGCATTCATCTGTCCATTTACACTCTTGATTCTTGCGGAGAAGCTTAAAGATTGATCCACAAGTTGCAGTCATGTGAGTAATAAATCTGGAGATGTAATTTAATCGTCCAGGAAATCCTCTAACTTGTTTTTATGTTTTTGGAGAAGGCATTTCTTGAATGGCTTTGACTTTTTCAGGATCAACCTTAATACCTCTTTGGCTGACGATGAAACCTAGTAGTTTTCCAGAGCAGACACCAAATGTGCACTTACTTGGATTCAAACGTAGCTTGTATTTTCTCAAACGCTGGAACAACATCAGTAGGTGCCCCACATGTTCTTCTTCTGATGCAGACTTGGAAATCATGTCATCCACATAAACTTCAATTTCTTTGTGAATCATATCATGGAAGAGAGTCGTCATGTCTCTTTCATAAGTTGCTCCAGCATTCTTCAGACCAAATGGCATTACACGGTAACAAAACGTGCCCTAGGGTGTGATAAAAGCCATTTTTTCCATATCTTCAGGTGCCATCATTATTTGATTGTAACCTGAGAATCCATCCATAAATGAGAAAACTTTAAACTTAGCAGTACTATCCACTAGCATGTCAATGTGGGGTAGCGGGAAATCATCTTTTGGACTTGCTCTGTTTAAGTCTCTGTAATCAACACACATTCAGACTTTTCCATCCTTCTTGGGAACCGGCACTATGTTGGCCAACCATTGAGGATATTCTGATGTGACAAGGAAACCGGTGTTGATTTGCTTCTGTACCTCTTCTTTGATCTTGTCTGCCATATCTGGGTGAGTTCTTCTCAACTTTTTCTTGACAGGCGGACATTCTAGCTTCAGCGGTAATCTGTGCTTTACAATAGTGGTATCCAACCTAGTCCTATCTTGATAGCTCTAAGCAAATACATCCACGTATTCTTTCAACAAATCAACCATTTTCTCTTTGACGCTTTCTTCTAACAATGCCCCAATTCGCAATTCTCTTTTCTCTTCTTCAGTATCTGTCATACCCCAAAATTTTCCCATACTTTTTCTCCTATTCAAATTCAAATCAAGATATAAAGCTCCGATACACCCTCTCCTAAATAAAACTCAGACAATTAGGGTTTTGTTATTCTGAGGAAAATCAGTGAACCAAAGGCTCCAAGGTATCCCACATGGTCTATGATACCCTACATTACCTCCATGACAAGTTTCAGGTCTTAATTCAAAAGATTGATCATTCAATTACTCAGAAAGTCAACAGTCGACTGAGTTGACCTAAAAGTCAACTGTGGTCAAAGTACAGTCAAAACTTATGATTTCTTGTCAACATCCTCATATTGAAGTATCATTCACCATTTGATCAAGAATTGATCATGGTTCATCAAGGAAAGATCAGAAATCAACAATGCCAAAAGTTTCAAAATTAAGGTTTTCATAGGAGAAAGTCAACTGAACTTTGACCAGCCATAACTCCCACATGGAATATCAGAAATTTTCCATCCAAAGCTCAAGTTGAAGGAAATTGAATTCTCTACAACTTTGTCTCTCACAAGCCAGGTCCAAAATTGCTTCATTTGAGAGATATGAGCCAATACATTACAAATCCTTCTAGAAGATCGCAAAAAGCTGTTTTTTGTCAGGAGCAATATCATCAAGATAAAATCTTCAAATGAAAAATATGTTCCAAAGTGGATTTTAGAGGACATTTTGGGCTTTCCAAAAAGTCCTAGAACCTCTCCATATGATAAAAATTGGGGAAGTTGTGGCTCGCACAAGTTGGTTATAACGGGAGAAATGCATAAAAGTCAATTTGAGTGAGTTGGAGATTTGTGACTAATGGGCCTATCACTTGGATTCTAAACAGGCCCATGACCTTAAAAGAGACTTTTAATCCATCATTTTATTTTTCATAATGTTTATTTGTATTTATTTGGATTTTATCCATGTAAGTATTAAATAAATCATTAAAAATAAAAAGTTTAAAAGGAATAAATCCCAAGTGATATTTTAATCTCTCAAAAAAGTCAAATAAGAAAAATCTTGGAACAAAAGGAAACGTGAAATAAGGTTTGGACCAAGAAAGGCAAGTTTGGAATCAAAGAATAATTCAAATCTTCTTTCTCCAATTACAATAGATTTGATTCAGTAATATAGACCTAATTGAGACCCCATATAAAGGAAGACCTGAACAGAAGCAGAGGAGGGGATTGGCAGCCAAGAATGCGTTGAAATTTCCTAGAGCAATTCAAGAAAAAAACCAAGATTGGTTTTAGAGTTTGGTGTGGATTTAAAGCGTTCTAAAGATTGATACAGGTTCCTTGAACGATTTTGGAGCGATACCAATCTTCACACTCGATCAACAAGCCAAGAACAGAGCCATATACTTCACGATTTGCGTTTAAATATTTGGCTTCGATTACATCAATTCGTGCACTCTTTGTGAAATTTGATTACATATTTTTGATCGTGATGATATTCCGATGCTACCTGGACATCTAATTGCGTTTCTGTGCATAATCGGGGCCAATTGCTATTGTTAGGTCTTTCAAGCTTTGATCTGGGGGTTAAAGTTTCAGGAAAAATTAGCCCAATTGGAGACCACCATTGAACTCAGGACTCGATTTACTATTGATCCATGTCTTTATCTGGAATTTATATGCATTGTGTTACGATTTTGATTTATGCAGGCTATGGTAACGTTTAGAAACCGTTGCCAAAAAGGTTGTATTCTGAAACAGCCTCCACGAAGAAGACGACTCATGGGCGCGCAATTGCTGTTCTTCTAAATTTTAAATCGTTTATTTTAAATATATTTTGTTTATGGGTTAATTTGTTTTCAGCGAACCACAAGTGGCTCAGTGGAAGAGGAGGGGCGCGTTTGATGCTTTCGTCATGAGGACGCTGGTTCGATCCAGCCCCACGATGTTTTGTTTTAATTTTCTATTTCAAATGACCTTTTCACTGCAGATTCTACGCGATGATCGTGCGAGGGTCTATCATGTGCCCTCAACGGATAACCACTTGATCATCCCAAATAATGATCTAACGCCCAGGAAGCATGATGCGCACCATGCCCCCTCACAGGCAGTCCACACTAAATAAAAGCTGAGTTCTTTTACTTTTATTATATAATCTGTTTTTCTATTTTATGTATTGTTTGTTTTTTTTAATATTCTTTTTAAAAAACAAAACCTCTCTTTCTTTAAAAATTTCCTTTTTTTAAAAGACATTAAAAATTAAAATATTTTTTATTTATTTAATATTTTTACTTGATTTGTAATTAATTTAAATTGTTAATTTACTTTAATTAATTGTAAATTTTTTATTTACTGACCAAAAACCATATTAGGGTTAAACTTTTAATCGAAACCTCATTTTCACCGATTTAATTAATTAGGTTGAAAAACCAGTAATTAATTAAGTCGATTTTATTTATTCTATTAACTAGGGTTAACTTGTGCCCTAATCAGGGTTCACGAAGATTATGCCTGCACTAAAAATTGTCCTTTCTTTGTGCAGTTTCAGGGTTAACCTCGAGGCTATCTCCGACTGCCAACCATATCAAATCAAATCAAGAGCTAAGTCTTTTCCATGTTTTTATTTTCTTTTTGCCTTTTTATTTTAATTAGGGTTAACCGTATCTGCCATTGAATTGATAATGCACTCACCCTTTTTTTTGTTTCTATTTTTCCCACCTTTTCAGGGTTTGCCAACCGCCAAAGCTCAAATAGTCGGTAACTCTAAACTTTAATCTCTTTTATTTTTCTGCCTAATTATTACTTATGCCAAACCCTATTGCAATATGAATCCGCTGGTTTCTTTTTCCCCTCCCCCATATTATTGTGTGGTTAGTAATCCTAGGGAGTGCAAGCCTGTTAATCAATTTAGAATAACTAATTATAAGATAATATATTGAATTAATCACGTGATTGTTGCACCCATGCACACTTTTTTGGTAACCCCTCTTGTTGCCTGTTGCCTGTTGCCTTGTGTTTTAATGCAGAATAGCCAAAGTCCCTCGAATACGAGGATACCTCAGCCATGTTGCCTCGATTAATGCAAAGATCATAAGTCCCTAATGATGCTGCCTTCGATACACTAATATGATCTCGTCCCTCGGAAGTTGCCTACGAAAGGCTGAGGTATCCTCTGGTTGCCTAAACGAAAGGCTATTCTGATCCTTCCCTTAGACTACCTGCCTCTCTTTGGCATGGGACAGTCTTATGGTGAACGATATTGCGACGACCCTTCAACCTCCAAATGAAAGGCTTCCTGCCCTCTTATGGCATGGATAGACCCTTTCACCCTGAAAGGCTAAAAGACTTGTTTTTCTATATTATTAAGGTAATTGCTCCTAATTGCCTTGCTCTGGCTTAAATTCTTTTTCTACACTTTTTCATAAACCTTCAATATGGCCACGCTCATTTACGAGCTAAAGTCCGTATTCACTTCTTCTACATTTCTTTTCAAAACGAGCAAAGCAATTAGGATCCCATGGATAACCATGGATGCAAAGGGTGCCTTACACATTCCCTTTGCATAAATTACCCCCCGAACTCAAAATCTTTTTAAAAGGTCTTTTTCTGTTCTTTTAGCCTTTCTTATTGGATAAAATAAAAGTCGGTGGCGACTCTTGCTTACCGCGACATTTCGATAAAAGTCAGTTCACCTTATTACAGAACTGGCGACTCTGCTGGGGATTTTTCGATTAAAAAGAGTGGTTACCTTAAAAGTTTAGGAACACTTTAAATGTTTTCTATTGTTTGTTTTGCTTGTTTTATTTTTCAGGGCTGTTTTGGGAAATAAATGAAGGACGAATCCTATTCCCGGATTCAAGTACACTTAAGATAGGAGCGGCATAGTCATGGAGACCTCCCTTGTGCATGGTTGGGAATGGTCAATATGAAGTTCGCACTTGAGTTAGGCCTCCACTGGTTATTGTGTACCTCTTTTGCACGAGAGAGGTTTACGCATGTATCTTTGGGTGCGTCGGAGCTCAAGGACCTTTAATCACCTTTAACCCATCTTAACTTTTAGGAACGTAGTGGGAGGGCTATTCTTGGTGCATGCCAAGTTATGGTCGCGACCCGATACTACAGCTCAGATAGGTTTCTTCCTAAAGTATCATTGCGTGGTATGCATGTACCATGTTCGAGGGTGCTTTAGAGGGGGCTGACAATTCTGAGTAACTTGGTAGAACCCGTTGCTGAAATCATCCTTATCCTTAGAAATACCTTTGGGGAAGGGTATCTCTCATGATCTAAACTCCATGCATGCCGAGCCTAAGGAAATTGTGTGACTTGTGTGACTTGTTTGTGTTTACTACTAACCTTTGTTTCCCTGCAGGTTTTGTCAAAAGACTTGTTTGCCCTTACTATCTCACGCTGTCCCTAATGAACTGCATTCGCATGACATCATGACATCATAAGCATAACATGATTTAACTAACCCTTTCAAGGATCTTAGGGAGTTAGGGCGCACAATTTTAGGGACTCCTATCAAGGGCTGATTTCCTAATCAAGGGGCAAGAGGATTTATTTTCCTCCGGCCACACACCTTCCAATTCAAAGACACAATACCTATCAAGGGGCAAGAGAATTTATTTTCCTCTGGTCGTATGCCTTCCAATTCAGGGACACGATACCTATCAAGGGGCAAGAGGATTTATTTTTATCTAGCCATATGCTTTCAAATTTAAAAGTACAAGTATCCCGAATCAGAGGCTATGACCCACTGGATATGGTGAGCTTGATTCGCAAAGAAAGACATTCAAAGACAAAAGTCAGAATTCTTCAGACAAAGACGCGACCAAACCATTTTCTAATGTTGCTAACTAAATTCCTAAAGATCCTTGAAAAGATTGCATTTGCATTCATAACATCACATAAAACTAACTTTTCCTTTCAGGTCGACCAACTGGTCAGAAAAATACCATTAACAAATCAATCCCAATCAGATATACATTCCGGAAGCTCGAACCCCGGACATTCTGAAAGTTCCAATCATATGAACATTCTGGAAGCTTGACCCCCAGACTTCTGAAACATTCAAATCAGATATACATTCCGGAAGCTCGAACCCCGGACATTCTGAAAGTTCCAATCAGATGAACATTCTGGAAGCTTGACCCCCAAACTTCTGAAACATTCCAATCAGATATACATTCCGGAAGCTCGAACCCCGGAAATTCTGAAAGTTCCAATCAGATGAACATTCTGGAAGATTGACCCCTAGACTTCTGAAACATTCCAATCAGATATACATTCCGGAAGCTCGAACCCCGGACATTTAGAAACATTCTTATTAGATACACATTCCGGAAGCTCGAACCCCGGATACTCTGAATCTCTACACCAGTTCCACAACAACGACGCAAGCCAGATGCACCTAAGCGTCAATTCACCAAAATCAATATGTCGTCGGCTCAAACATTACAACATCTGTTGAAGATCAGATTGATTACTCTGAGGGATGCTCCTAAGAATTCTAACACCTCTAGCTATAAACTCAATGCGAGGTGCGCATACCATTCCAACATTCCTGGACATTACAAAAACAATTGCTGGACATTGAGGAATAAGATTTAAGATCTAATCGATAACGGGGAAATCAAATTCAACCCTCCCGAAACTCCTGTGGTGATCACCTCTCCTATGCCTAGTCATGACAAGACTGATTGACGTCTAGACGGACGAACTTTTGGATCATTAGATCTACTTTCATTTGCTAGTTTCTTTTCTGTTTGTTTAAACATTTGACTTATGATAGACATTATATGTTTTAATAATCATCATCAGTGCATTGCATATGTTCGTCTTGAATAATTTACTTCGTTATCACTCATTTTAAATGGCGTCTTTACTTTGCATCTGTTTTATGATACTCAACTCCCGCTAAAGCTGTAAGCCTTTTGAGGGAGGATGACGAAAACGATACCGCAGCCTCATACATTATGCTTTTGAATGGACTATGCTGACGATGTACAGGTATTGTTTCAATTCCTAAACAGTGGAGATATAAGGATGTTAATCCCTCGTCAACCCCTTTGAGCCTAAGGAGTAGAAGTTTTCTTTTCTTGAACAATTTAAAACCCTTGATCATAACCTGGGGTAGGGTAGTTACTCAGATAACTCAGTCATGCCAGTGCGCTTTTACACAAATAATGATGGTTTCCCGTAATCATTAAAATAGGCAGTCAACATCTATCAAAAGGAAAAGCTATTAAGTCAAAACCTATGAAGGAGACTTATCAAAAATTGAAACATCCCGCTGACTGTAATCTCAAAATAAATAGTTCAGGCAAAAGTTAGGGATAACAAAGTCAAAAAGGAGGTTGCTTAAAATCCTCGACAAAAAAAAACATTTCAAAAGAGGTCACTACAAATCCTCGACAAAAAGAAAACAATACACAAAAAGATGACTGTCTGTCCAGATAAACTTCCAGCACTTTAACCATCATCAAATGTCCAAGCTACGACTTCAAGCTCTGCTAGAACTAAAATGCAAAGTTAACTGAGCATAGGATCGAAGAACATCATGAAGATGGGGATGGGTACAAATAAATTTTGAGCCGTTATCCTTTGTTTCTTAAACCGTGAACCAAGCCACATTACAACCCTTGAAAGTCCTAACTGAAGCGTGGTTAGTTCGAAAGCATACTGTCACCAAAAGGGTATCCTGACTCCTTAAAGTTTACCACAAATGCCGAGTTGATATCACGTTTTTACAAACATCACATTGTTACAAATATCATCTTTTTACAAATATCACGCCTTTACATCTCTTGTTTTAACGTTTTTCAAAAACTCAAGACAAACGTATGCATTGCATCTCATGAATTCATTATTAAACAAATTCTGCTACATAATTTCAAATGTTAGCAACAAAAAGAATTTGTACAGGGTATGACTAACGACTCAAAGTTATCCCGACAGACAAGATTACTCCAAGAAGCAATGTCTCCTACGTATACAAGGGGTATGGCACGTTTTGCCCAATCAATCTGGGGCAATCAAGTCAAGATTCCAAGAATCTCTCAAATGACAAACAGTCAAAGGCATATATCCCAAGTGGACTTCAAACTATTCCCCCGACCAATCTGGGGCAATCAAGTCAAGATTTCAAGAATATCTCGAGGGTGCCAAAACAATTAGGGGCATGCATCCAAGTAGATCTGAAGCTACTTCTCAACCAACATAGGACATTGTCTTGGGCCTATGATTACTAGGGGAATGTCGCCCATAATGCACACCTCATAAAGTCCTCGCGAGGCGAATCTTTCTAAAGTCCCTACTAGAAGGGGCAAATCTACACAAGACCAGTTAGACATCTTGATCAATACTCAGTGGTGTGTCCTAATCAAATCCAGGAATGGTAGTCACTATAATACTAGGGGCAACTTTCAAGACACTCATGTCTCCCCACAGAGCCGGGTTCACAAGATCATATCCCCACAGAGTAATCATTAAGAAGATATGTAACACCATTCTAAACCCCGCGGAAATTAATAAAATAATTCAGAGTAAAACATGAAAACAAGGGTGCCACAATTCAATTTAAAACAAATTATCATAAATCAATTGTCATGCTTCACTTAGGGGCAAATCATCCATTTAACAAAATCATGTTTCTATACAGCGGAACATTAATCAACAGATAAGCATAACATTATCTATGCAATATCTCACAAGATTACTCCAATAACAACCAAATAGAGTATCATCATCAAATCTAAGCTAGCGTTCCCCCAGTGTTACAATATCAGAGCATGACACCGACGCTATACTAAACAAACTGACTCATGAGCTAATCCTCAACGAGTCAAAAGCCGCTATCCTCAATCTGAAAATATCAACAGTAAGGGTGAGTCTCATTCACAAGTAACAAATGTTATCGAATCATAAACAATAACACATCATAGTCACATTATTCATCAATTTCATTATATTCAGATTGTCAGGAAGTACTCATCAACACACAACAACAAATAGAATACATTACCAAGATACAACACCATAATTCATCCAAACAAATCATAACCATTACACAATCATCACATATTATAACATTGGACAATCTTCAATTCATGTTATAATAACACAAGTAGCCTAATGCAAATGCAACTATATGTATGTGGTACCAAAATCTGGGATAACCCAACTCACCGATCCACCATCGTCAAGGATACGGCAACACCCACTCACTAATTCCACACAATGGGAGTTAGCTACCACTGATCCACCATCGTCAAGGATCAGCCACATAATGATTATGAAATGCATGTATCAACCATAACATGCTCATCATCCACATAAACCATCCAAATGTCATAATCATCAACCAACACAATAATCAATAGCCACACACAATTATGCTATTTCTCAACCATAATAAAATACATATTTTACATCAACAATATATGTATAACAAACACCAATTACAACCACAACATCTTAGCAGGTAAATCATTCATTAATGTGTTTGTACGCATAAACCACCACACAGTGCAACAACAATAGCACCTCTCACCATCGTGTACCAAGTACAACAAATCAACCCAACAACAACAGAGCATTTACATCATCGTTAATCAAAACACATGATAACCATATTTACCATGAACAACATCCATTTGCATAACAAGCAGAAGCAACCACATTATCACAGCACACATCATTGGACATATTCAATTATGCAAACAACCATCATTGCACCTCATCAACTATGCAAAACCAGAATAAACCACATTTGGAGAAAACGGTACTTTTCAAAATAAAATCAAGTTATTGTTGTTTTATTTATTTCATATGGTAGGGCATTCAATTTAAGGAACAACGTCCAAAACGGCGTCTAAAACAGACTTACGGTTTGAAAGATACACATCTTTAACTTTTTACAAGAAAACAATTATCGCTACAGCACGCGGCGCCACCAAGGCTCGCGGCGCGACCTGAACCATACAAACGTGTTCGCGGCGCCAACCTATGCACGCGGCGCGATACGAGAAAACAAGTACGCCTTCTCGGCGCGAACCTACCTTCGCGGCGCGAACTGGCAAAAGTCAGAGCTTTCATCGCATTTTACAGCATTACGGGATTTATCCCAAAATCCCCAAAAACCAACCCAAGTTATGTCATGAACCTCAAATACCACCATATCAGCCACATGCATGTTATAACACAAATATAACACACAAAGAGGATCATTTAATCATCATCACAATCATATAATCATACATTCATCAAATCATACAATTCCCCTCAAAATCATCCCAAAACCCCAATCCATCATATAACCAATTGACACAAACAATGCATCTAAATCAGTCCTATTACCTATGATACGATAAAAGATATTAACCGGAAGAGTCCCCCCTTACCTTAGCCAAGGATCTTGATTAGCCCTCTTCCTCTTCTGTTCCTCTTTCACGTATCAGCACTTCTACTCTTCTTCTCCTCTTCCCCATCTATTTTCCTTTTTTCCTCAATTCCTTATTTCCTTTATTTTATGAAAACATAAAATAATTAGTACGGGCTTACTCACTTAGCACCCCCATACTACTAATCTCACCATTCCAGCCCAATGGCCCTTAATCCATAATTCTCCAATTAAATCCAATCAAATGCCAAATAATTTCAAATAAATAATTTAATTCCAATTTAAATCAAATAATGAAAATATGGGGTGTTACAACTCTCCCCCACTAAAAGAGTTTTCGTCCTCGAAAACATACCTCAAGTAACCAGCTCGTACAAGAGTCCTTTACCTGAGTCTCCAGCTCTCAATTAACATTACCATCAGTCAATCCCCAAAAATCCATCTGACATAACCAACAGGAAACATGTTTCATACATTCAAATCCCAGTTCTTACGTCGCATTTGGCTATCCAAGAATATACCACTCGCTATATCTCCAAAAGGTTAACAACAACAGAACATTGAGGTACAACCTATACAATACGCTCAACAACCGAGTAATACAATTACACAATTTATAGTATGATCACACTTGATCAACAATACAGTAATGGATCCCTTCTACCGAACAGACCAACCTTAGACACGCTTTTCCATCTGAGCGATAAGGTAATACTTACACTTTTCGCCAACCGCTTCCTTCAAGAAACTCAATACTCATATTCCTATACCATTGAATTCCAATTATCTGACTCATCTTAAGTCACACCATGTCGCGGGCGAAAAATCGTTTTTGTGTTCCTCTTTTTTTGTGGATGAGACACCTGATGCCTTCTTTGGGCTCGAGTGCTCAAAAAAATGATTTTTCTTTTGTACCGACCAAACTTTTTATTATTTCCAAAGGAGGAAAAGGAAAAAAGCTGCAATAACCTAAAAGTGGGGGGAGAGATCTTTGGGTAAGAGGGTTGGTTATACGAAGGGAAGGTATTAGCACCCAACGTATCTATAGTACTCTATAGGTTTCTTTGTTATGTTTTATTCCATTCTTGTTGTGGTGGAGGTTCTTGTGAAATAGGTGGGACCTAAGGTGTTTGTTTGATTATGCTCGCAAAGATCATCGCGATCCTCTGCATACATATCCCCTAGAGGGAATCAGAGCATCTGTAGCTCGGGGTCTACGGGTGCTAAGGTTTAAATGGTTTTTTTTGTTTTATTTTGCTCGCCAAGGATCGACCTTGTGCCTACGTATTCTCAAAGGGATGTTGAGAAAGTCAGAGCAATCGTAGTTCCCACTTATGCTAGTGGAAGCAAAGGAAAATAGACAAATGTCGTCTAAATGCTAGATGTATCTAATTTATATCATCACATACATCTGTTTGATTTTGTTTAAAAATCTTTTCATTATAAGCCCGGGGCCATGCCACTTAGGGTGCTTAGAATGATAAAGATGTTTTTGTTTAACCAGCCTTGTGGCAAAAACTTTCAATGAAGTCAGCCTTGTGACAAAAAGTTTTAATTAATCAGCCAGCCTCGTGGCAAAAGTTTCAATGAAGTCAGCCTTGTGACAAAAACTTTGATTAATCATCCAGTACGGTGGTAAAACAGTTTGATTGATTAGCCAGCCTTGTGGCAAAAAGAAATTTGATTGATTAGCCAACCTTGTGGCAAAAAAGTTTGATTGATTGATTGTTTGTGATGATATATAAGAGATACTCCTAGCATAGAGATGAAAAATGTCTAATCTCCTAGGGTATTTGTTTTGGATATTGGGGATGCTTATAAGAAGCCCGTGGGTCCTTGTACGAAGCCCAGGAGGAGGCTATCCGAGGGTCCTTGCATTGTAAGCCCAAGAGGAGGCTAAGGGAGGGACAATCCAGGGTCCTTGCATTGTAAGCCCAAGAGGAGGCTATGGGAGGGTCACTCGTTTGTACAAAGCCCAAGGGGAGGCATGGTATAGTTGGTCTGAGCTCTTAGAGCGATTTCACCGGGAAACCATACTCTATGTCCTAACCTAAACTAGTGGAGATTCTTTGCACGAAGCCCAATAGAAGGCTATGGGGAACCTAGTGTTGTACTAAGTTGAACAAGCACACATATCACACATATGAACAAACATGAACAAGTATGAATAAACATGAACAAGTACATGAACAAATATGAACAGTTATACATATATGACAAAGTGTGTGTATATAATGGAGTTTATGAAGGAAATATACCTGTAAGCATGATCCATTTGTATACACAGGGCTCGGGACTCACACTCGGGGAGAGGTCCATTTGAATTTATTCAAAGCTATGTAAACAGGTATTCACAAAGGGCTTGGGACTTATACCTACATGGAGGCCCATGGTATATTTTTGGGAAGATTTAAAGAAAACCTTCATTTTTGGTTTGTTATTCAAAGTTAAAAAACACATTGATTGAGATATGTACAAAAAGGCGTACGATGAAATACCTAATTTCATGTACTGGAATGGGTATGTACAAAGGGGCTTGGGACTTATACCTACGTGGAGGCCCGTGTTTTATTTACAAAACTTGGTTGACTGTTTATTTACAGACGCGTTGTTTGAAAAACGGTTTGAAGATTTGTTTTGAAAGAGTTTTCTGTACAAAGAAAAACTGTATAAAGAAAAGGAAAGGGACTTATACTCTCTAATATTCGAGAGGCCCATGTTTTATTTTCATAAAACATGGTGGATGGTTTAAAAAGAGTTGAAAGATTTGTTTGTTAAAAAAACTGTTTGGAAGTTTATTTGGAAAAAAGTTTTCTGTTAAAACAAAAACTGTACAAAGAAAGACGAAAGGGACTTATACTCTCTAATATTCGAGAGGCCCCACATCGTTTTGAAAATCAATTGATCAATTAAAAAGATTTAATCAATAGTTTCCTTTGAAAATTAAAAAGAAATGGTTTACCGTTTTTGAAAAGGAATCGGGATCGCTCGTTTTTTAAAACGATTTGAATTTTGAAAGAAATCAATTTAATCGAGATAAACAAGAAGATTGTCTTCAATTAACACTTAGATGATTAGGGTTTGCTTCAAAAAATATTTACAAGTGATTAAATTTTGAAAATCAAATGAAAAATAATATTTAAAAGTATTAAAATTTCTTAAAACAAGTCATTTTAAAACTATTAAAAAATGTATCAAATAAATATTTTTTGATGATTTTTTTTGATATTCTTAAAATATGTATATTAAATAAGAAGTGTTTAAAAAATGAAGAAAAAATAAGTTAATTTGATGTATTAAATAATTAAATGAAGTTGTGAAGAATTTGAAAGAAAAAAGTGTCAAAAAAATTGGTTTTGTCTTCCAAAGGGCTTGAACCCACGCCCTCTCTCTCACATGCCAAAACCTGGACCAACTGAGCCACGCTTGTGGCTTGTTAAACATACGCGTTCAATAAAATATATTTTCAATCAATTTCCAAAAACCTTTGAACCAAATCTGGCGCCAAGAACAAACCCTCAACAAGAATTTGAAAATCTTCGAAACTGAATGAAATTGATCAAGTGAAGGGTCTATCTCACTCGTTTTTTCATAAGGAACATGATGGTGATCTTTAATTTCATTTATTTTTGCTCTAAGGTGATCAATTTTCTGATGAACACGAAGAACCCTAATATGACAAATCATTGTGAAATCGTGTATGATCATGATATGATGCAATTGATTGAGGGTTAATGATCCTCATAGGTGCAGAAACAAGATGGTATGCTCATATTTCATTTATGATGCGTGCAAGTATGAGTTTGAAGTTCAAGTGACTTACCTTCAAAAACGGCCAAACTGGAGATTTGATTCTTCAATATAAGTGTTACAGATGCTTTGTATCAATCTGGATAGCTTCAATGATGATTATGGAAGGTGTCTGGATGTCTGGAACAAGTTGAATTCATCTGAGCATGGCCATGGCACCTGAACTGCAGTTGCTTCAAGTATGAATCGAATTTGAAGATGGAGGTGTTACAGGTCGTATGTGAGTGTTTGGATCATTCATATGAAGTATATGGAAGGTGTTAGAAGTGATAGTTTGGACAGAAATGATCTGGATTTGATTTTGGCATGATAAGGTTCAATATGTGTTCATATGGAAGTGAGGTAGTGATTTTGAGTTCTGAGTGTTTTTGGGGTGTGTGGATGGATCAAACACTTCACATTTGATGTTTATGGGATGTTAGAACCCTCACTTTGCTTAGAAATTGCAAGAGATGGAAATTGCAATTCTCCCTCTTTGAAACTCATGAATCTTGTAACTTAAGAAAGAAGAGAGAAAACCTATGATTATGAGGTTTTGGTGTGATTTGAAGAATGTTTTGAACCTCTATTTATAGGCCAAAGTTTCTGAACTCCAAGCTTTGCAAGTTGATCAAAGAATGGTGATTTGGCACTTAAGAGATAAAATGGAATCTTACCATTAAATGCATATGGTTAAAGTTACCAAACCATGGTTAAAATTGGCTATGCTTCTTATCTCTTTCCCATCTGTCTCAAATCAGAAAAATATCTCCAATTATTGCCTCTATGCATCATTACTTGGTCCATTTGGCAATTTGGTTCATAACTTTGTGAAAATGGCTTGAAATTTCAAGTGAAAAGTTCACTAATGGCAAAATTCAAAACCATAGCTACACTCCATATTTTTTCATGCTCTTGGACATTTTGGAAAGCTCATGTTACACACTTCAAAACCTTAGTTGAAAGTTTCTTCAAGACTGTCGCGGGCGAAAAACCGTTTTTGTTCCTCTTTTTTGTGGGATGAGACACCTGATGCCTTCTTTGGGCTCGAGTGCTCAAAAAATGATTTTTCTTTTGTACCGACCAAACTTTTTATTGTTTCCAAAGTAGGAAAAGGAAAAAAGCTGCAATAACCTAAAAGTGGGGGGAGAGATCTTTGGGTAAGAGGGTTGGTTATACGAAGGGAAGGTATTAGCACCCAACGTATCTATAGTACTCTATAGGTTTCTTTGTTTTGTTTATTCCATTCTTGTTGTGGTGAAGGTTTTTGTGAGAAAGAGGTGGGACCTAAGGTGTTTGTTTGATTATGCTCGCAAAGATCATCGCGATCCTCTGCATACATATCCCCTAGAGGGAATCAGAGCATCTGTAGCTCGGGGTCTACGGGTGCTAAGGTTTGAATGGTTTTTTTTGTTTTGTTTTGTTTTGCTCGCCAAGGATCGACCTTGTGCCTACGTATTCTCAAAGGGATGTTGAGAAAGTCAGAGCAATCGTAGTTCCCACTTATGCTAGTGGAAGCAAAGAAAAATAGACAAATGTCGTCTAAATGCTAGAAGTATCTAATCTATATCATCACATACATCTGTTTGATTTTGTTTGAAAATCTTTTCATTATAAGCCCGGGGCCATGCCACTTAGGGTGCTTAGAATGATAAAGATGTTTTTGTTTGTTTAACCAGCCTTGTGGCAAAAGTTTCAATGAAGTCAGCCTTGTGACAAAAATTTTGATTAATCAGCCAGCCTTGTGGCAAAAGTTTCAATGAAGTCAGCCTTGTGACAAAAACTTTGATTAATCATCCAGTATGGTGGTAAAACAGTTTGATTGATTAGCCAGCCTTGTGGCAAAAAGAAGTTTGATTGATTGATTGATTGATTGTTTGTGATGATATATAAGAGATACTCCTAGCATAGAGATGAAAAATGTCTAATCTCCTAGGGTATTTGGTTTTGGATATTGGGGAATGCTTATAAGAAGCCCGTGGGTCCTTGTACGAAGCCCAAGAGGAGGCTATCCGAGGGTCCTTGCATTGTAAGCCCAAGAGGAGGCTATGGGAGGGACAATCCAGGGTCCTTGCATTGTAAGCCCAAGAGGAGGCTATGGGAGGGTCACTCGTTTGTACAAAGCCCAAGGGGAGGCATGGTATAGTTGGTTTGAGCTCTTAGAGCGATTTCACCGGGAAACCATACTCTATGTCCTAACCTAAACTAGTGGAGATTCTTTGCACGAAGCCCAATAGGAGGCTATGGGGAACCTAGTGTTGTACTAAGTTGAATAAGCATATAACACAATCACAAGTATGAACAAGTACGAACAAATATGAACAAGTACATGAACAGTTATATGAACAAATATGAACAGTTATACATATATGACAAAGTGTGTGTATATAATGGAGTTTATGAAGGAAATATACCTGTAAGCATGATCTATTTGTATACACAGGGTTCGGGACTTACACTTGGGGAGAGGTCCGCTTGAATTTATTCAAAGCTATGTAAACAGGTATTTACAAAGGGGCTCGGGACTTATACCTACATGGAGGCCCATGGTATATTTTTTTGGGAAGATTTAAAGAAACCTTCATTTTTGGTTTGTTATTCAAAGTTAAAAACACGTTGATTGAGATATGTACAAAAAAAAAGTGTACAATGAAATACCTAATTTCATGTACTTGAGTGGGTATGTACAAAAGGGCTTGGGACTTATACCTACGTGGAGGCCCGTGGTATTATTTACAAAACATGGTTGATTGTTTATTTACAGACGCGTTGTTTGAAAAATGGTTTGAAGATTTGTTTTGAAAGAGTTTTCTGTACAAAGAAAAACTGTATAAAGAAAAAGAAAGGGACTTATACTCTCTAATATTCGAGAGGCCCCTGTTTTATTTTCATAAAACATGGTGGATGGTTTAAAAAAAGAGTTGAAAGATTTGTTTGTTAAAAAAACTGTTTGGAAGTTTATTTGGAAAAAAGTTTTCTGTTAAAACAAAAACTGTACAAAGAAAGACGAAAGGGACTTATACTCTCTAATATTCGAGAGGCCCCACATCGTTTTGAAAATCAATTGATCAATTAAAAAGATTTAATCAATCGTTTCCTTTGAAAATCAAAAAGAAATGGTTTACCGTTTTTGAAACGAATCGTGATCGCTCGTTTTTAAAACGATTTGAATTTTGGAAGAAATCAATTTAATCAAGATAAACAAGAAGATTGTCTTCAATTAACACTTAGATGATTAGGGTTTGCTTCAAAAAATATTTACAAGTGATTAAATTTTGAAAATCAAAAGAAAAATAATATTTAAAAGTATTAAAATTTCTTAAAATATGTTATTTTAAACCTAATTAAAAACATATTAAATAAATCTTTTTTTTGTGATTTTTTTTAATATTGTCAAAATAGGTATATTAAATAAGAAGTGTGCAAAAAATGAATGAAAAATGAATTGATTTGGTTAGTTAAATAATTAGATGAAGTTTGTAAAAAATTGAAAGAAAAATAGTGCTAAAAAAGAAGGTTTGGTCCCTTGGAGTGTTGAGCTCGTGACCTTGAGGTTACCATTCAAAAACTTAGCCAACTGGACCACGCGCGTGGTCTGTTAATACTTGCAACGAATTGAAATATATTTTGAATCAATTTCCAAATTTCAGTTTCAAAAATATGGAGCCAAGAACACAAACCCAATTCAAATTTGAAAATTCTGAAAACTGGATTGTTTTGATCAAGTGAATAGCCTATCTTGCTCGATTTTGGACGAGGAACATGATGGTACCATTTAATTCCATTTATTTTCACTCTAAGATCATTAATTTTCTGATGAACACGAAGAACCCTAATTCCCTAATTCAATCTGAAATCGTGTATGTGCAAGTTATGATGCAATTGATTGAGGGTTAATGATCCTCATAGGTGCAGAAACAAGATGGTATGCTCATATTTCATTTATGATGCGTGCAAGTATGAGTTTGAAGTTCAAGTGACTTACCTTCAAAAACGGCCAAACTGGAGATTTGATTCTTCAATATAAGTGTTACAGATGCTTTGTATCAATCTGGATAGCTTCAATGATGATTATGGAAGGTGTCTGGATGTCTGGAACAAGCTAAATTCATCTGAGCATGGCCATGGCACCTGAACTGCAGTTGCTTCAAGTATGAATCGAATTTGAAGATGGAGGTGTTACAGGTCGTATGTGAGTGTTTGGATCATTCATATGAAGTATATGGAAGGTGTTAGAAGTGATAGTTTGGACAGAAATGGTCTGGAATGAAAATTGGCATGATAAGGCTTAGGTTATGCAATTATGGAAGTGAGGTAGTGATTCTGAGATTTGAGGTGTTTTTGGGTGCATGAGTGATTCAAACACATCCCATATGATGTTTATGGTTTGCTAGAATCATTACTTTGGCCATAGCTTCAAGGATTTGGAGGTTGGGATTTCTACCTCACTTTGAAACATGAAACTTGCAATTCAAGAAAGAAAGAGAAAACCTATGCTTTGTGAGGTTTTGGTGTGATTTTGAATGAGGTAATGACCTCTATTTATAGGGCAAGGATTCTGAATGCAAAGCTCTTGCAAGTTGATCAAGAAGTGATGATTTGGCTTAAGAGATAAAATGGAATCTTTTACATTAAATGCAAATGGTTAAAAGTAACTTAACCATGGTTATTTTGCCAAGCTTCTTATCTCTTCCATTCTGATCTTCAAATCAGAAAATATCTTGAATCATTGCATCTATGCATCATTATTTGGATCATTTGGCAATTTGGCTCATGACTTTGGCAAAATGACTTGAAATTTCAAGTGAAAAGTTCACTAATGGCAAAATTCAAAACCATAGCTACACTCCATATTTTTTCATGCTCTTGGACATTTTGGAAAGCTCATATTACATACTTCAAAACCCTAGTTGAAAGTTTCTTCAAGATCCTTAAGGAAGTGGGTGAAAAAGATCCATGAACTTTGAGAAAAATGAAGTTTTAAGTGAAGTTTTCAAAAAGTACCAACTTTGAAGCACCATATCTCTTAAATGGTTGATCTTATGGAAAAAATTTATATGTGTCAAAGTTGTTTATTGGATCAAAATCTACAACTTTCATGTTGGAAGTTTTTTTCAGTTTGTAGGTGAAATTTTGAGAAATTCCCTTTCAAAGTTTGGAAAAAACCATGAAAAACACTTAGAATTTTTCTAAGTATGGAAAGTCAAATTTTTTACTTTTTGATTCTTGATTGATTTTCTTGATTTTTCTTGATCAAATGACTTCATATATCATATATTGATGATTCAAAACTTCAAAAGTCATGGTTGACCAAAATTCCCCAAAAGTCAATGGTGATCTTGTACAGTTGACTTTTTCAGACGAATCGCGTTTCTGGAGATTTCAAATGAAACAAGCTATCCTCATCAAATGAATGGTATGAATGGATCACATTGAAGCATTAGAGGATATTGAGCCATGGTTTGAGTTGTGGCACCATGTCCTGATTAAAAAGTCAGTTGTTCAGTGAATTAGGTCAAAAAACCCTAATTGTCGACCTGATGAAATTGATGACTGTAGGTCTTGAATTGAGATGCAATTTCCATGGGATATTGTCATAGGGATTATTTGAGGATGATTGAAACCTTTGATTGACTTCCTGGGGATTTTTAGGGTTTCCCAAATGTGATCCCTGATTTCAGTCCCTGCTAGTTCAAAACCCTGATCTGAGGATTTGTCTGATCAATCTTTGTGTAGGAGATGTTATGAGCCAATGGATTAGGTCAAAATGATGCACTTGAGGTCTTGATATCATGTCCCAAGTCATTATGTCAAATCCTGAGCTAAAGTCAGGAGTGTGCTATCTTCAGTCAAAACCCTAATTCAGTCGATTCAGAGCCTTTGAGCTTGTTGAGATGGATCTCTGAGGACCAAATGTTGATTGTTGATGAAGATGGTTCTTCTGAGATGAAGGGAGAACAAAACCCTAATTGACTGTTACTTGTACTGATGAGTGATTTCCTGATTAAATCCTGCTGAGTCACAAGTAGCAAACACAAGCTATGCAATTTGTTAGAGATGCAAATGATGCATATGCAGATGATATGAGGTGGTATCTTAGGTCAAAAATTGGGGTATGACAGATGCCCCTATTTAAGTTTCTTCAACCTGAGACATGAAGATTGAAAATCTTCGTTTTGATAGGGTGGAAGAGACTTAAATATCAGAAGACGCAAATTTTGGACCTAAGATACCAAAATTGCGAATGATGCAAGGATATCTTTTACCGAGGAAATATCAAAACTGACTCCACTGGGGAAAAGAGATTGGGGAAGGATGTCCCAATCTGTTTTAGGAAGAGAATCCGTTTTGTCTTTTTTGGGAAAGCAAGCGTATGCTTCACCGGGGAATAATAGCTTTGTAAGAAAAGCTTACCTATTGACATTATCGACTATCTGCACGGGGATAGACTTGTTTAATAATGCGAAGGTGAAAGGTATGAAACTGTATTACCGACTATCAGCATGGTGATAGACTTGACAAGGTAAAAAAGTTTCAAAGGTTTGGTTAATATTACCGACTATCAGCCTTGTGATAGACATGTTTAATAATATAACCAGAACAAAAGGTTACCGACTACCAGCCTCGTGATAGTGGTTCTGAAGACATGATCAATTATCAGCCGAGTGATAAAATGATTCCTGGAGACTTTGCTAGGGAAATTACTGGTTATTCAGCCTTGTGAACAGTAATAAGGCCCTGATTGTCAAATGGTCTTCATGATTGATTTCCTAGAGAGGAAAAAGCTTTTGAAAGAGACATAAGCCGCTCAGATGATAAGGCTATTGCTTATTGTCTGTTTTTTTTCACGACTCTATCTGGGGAATCGGAATTTGAATCTTTGGTAAAGACAAGGTTCTAACCAAGAATGAATTGGAAAGAAATAGTCAAACAAGACTTTGTACCCATGAGGAATGAACTCGAATGGGGATTTTCTCCTTTGTTTTGGAGAGGAGAAACTAAAGCAACCTTCTTCCACGAGGAATGATCTCAGTGGGGAACTGGAGAAACAAAATGTTCTTTCTGCTTATGGGTGACAACCTACTTGGAGAGATGACACGCCCATGTTTGTTTCTATTTCTTCTTTTTCTCTTTTTTCTTTTTTCGAGGATAGATATATCCTGAACATGTGAATATTGAGGCAAACATTGAAAAATGCAAGAATGTATAAATGATGCAAATATGTATGAATGATGAATGTCAAGAATGTAGCATGCATGCTGACAATACTGACAGACAAAGAAGTATATACTGGAGAAGGACCAACGTCGTAATACAACCAGATACTTGGCAAATGTTTTTCAACACGGTGTAGATAACACAGGTGATGAATGGTGCTGCATGTTTTAAACTTCTCTGGGGAAGATGAGCATCTTTTCTCATTGAGATGAAAGAACTTCTTCACCGGAGATGGAGAATCTTCTTCACTGGGGATAAAAGACCTTCTTCACTGGGGATAGAAGAGCTTCTTTACCTCGAGGGGTAATTGCTTCAAGAATTCTTTTCGGGGACAAGAATACCGTTGTCTCAACAATTTTTCCAGGAGAATCCTTTTTGTTCATCCTATGGAGACGACTGCTGATGTTCCTTCCGTTGTTCACAACTTAAAGGAAAATTTCGCTTTTAT
Source organism: Vicia villosa (assembly GCF_029867415.1). NCBI lineage: Eukaryota > Viridiplantae > Streptophyta > Magnoliopsida > Fabales > Fabaceae > Vicia > Vicia villosa. The sequence continues at coordinate 81,632,133 of NC_081183.1, forward strand.
TTTAAAAAAGAAAAGTGAAGTAAATTCATTTAAAACTTTTTTTTCTTTTTTCAAAAACGAATAACACAATTAAAGCGTCATTTTGTAAGCTAAAAGAAATTAGAGATTGCAAACAAATGGGCACAAGGCTCAAATTTATTTAATAGGATGGTAATCAGCTAAAGGCGTGATTCCATGGAGTATTTACAAAAGTAGGAAATGGTAATTATGCGGAAAAGGCTACATTGAAAACAATAACCACTATTCCCTCTAATAACTTTGAGTTCCAACTGTGCTTGTCGCTTCAGATTGATAATGATTTGATTGAAGATCCTTTGATGAAGTACAGACTTTTTCAGGTGACGAAGTATAGACTAATGCAGTTACTTTGTCATAAATCCCTAATTTTTGCCTAGATTGCCCTTTCAGGTTTTCAATCTACCAGGATGAATTTTTTTCTGTTTATTGTCTCTAATTTTTGCCTGGACCGCCCTTTCGGGTTTTTAGTCCACCGAGACGCTCATTTTTGCCTAAGTCGCCCTTTGCGGGTTTTCGACTTACCGAGTTGTTCTTTTGTATTTTTTAGACAAAGTATTTCTTGACTGCATCAGCATTCACAGGATGTGGGAGTTCATCACCATCCATGGTTGTAAGAATCATGGCGCCGCCAGAAAATGTTCTTTTGACAACATACGGGCCTTCATAATTAGGAGACCATTTGCCCCTAGAATCTGGTTGAAAAGACAAGATCTTTTTAAGCACGAGGTCACCTTCTTGAAATTCACGAGGTCGAACCTTTTTGTTGAAAGCTTGTTTCATCCTTGCTTGGTATAAATGTCCATGGCATAGAGCAGTCATACGTTTTTCTTCGATTAAGTTCAACTGATCGTATCTGCTTTGACACCATTCAGCCTCTGATAACTTAGTCTCCATGAGGACTCTCATTGATGGAATTTCGACTTCTACGGGGAGCACAGCTTCCATGCCGTATACTAAAGAAAAGGGAGTTGCCCCTGTTGAAGTACGCACTGAAGTACGGTACCCATGTAAAGCAAATGGCAGCATTTCATGCCAGTCTTTGTAAGTGACGACCATTTTCTGGACAATCTTCTTAATGTTCTTGTTAGCAGCTTCAACGGCGCCGTTCATTTTTGGTCTGTAAGGAGAAGAGTTATGATGCTCAATCTTGAATTCCTCACACAATTCTTTCATCATCTTGTTATTCAGGTTTGAACCATTGTCAGTAATGATCTTGCTGGGAATACCATATCGACAAATGATGTTATTCTTGATAAACCTCACAACCACTTGTCTTGTAACATTGGCGTAAGATGCTGCTTCGACCCATTTGGTGAAGTAATCAATTGCTACTAAGATGAAACGATGACCGTTTGAAGCTTTCGGTTCGATCATTCCAATCATGTCGATACCCCACATGGAAAAAGGCCACGGAGATGAGAGAACGTTGAGTAGAGTCGGTGGCACATGGATCTTATCTGCATAGATCTGGCACTTGTGACATTTCTTCACGTGTTTACAACAGTCAGATTCCATTGTCAACCAATAGTATCCTGCTCTTAAGATCTTTTTGGACATTGCATGCCCATTTGAATGAGTTCCAAAGGACCCTTCATGTACTTCATGCATTAACATATCTTCTTCGTGTCTATCCACGCATCTGAGCAAAACCATGTCGAAATTTCTTTTGTATAGCACATCTCCGTTCAGGAAGAAACTGCCAGAAAGTCTCCTTAGAGTTTTCTTATCTTTGTTTGATGCCCCAAGCGGGTACTCTTGAGTTTGAAGGAAGCGTTTGATGTCGTGGAACCACGGTTTATCATCGATGACTGCTTCAGTTGCAAACACATAGGCGGGCCTTTCAAGGCGCGTGATTCTGACTTTAGGCACATCATTCCAGTGACTGACTTTGAACATGGAAGATAGAGTAGCCAAGGCGTCTGCCATTCGATTCTGATCTCGAGGTATGTGATGCAATTCAACCTTGTTGAAGAAAGTCAACAGACGTCTTGCATAATCTCTGTAAGGAATCAAGCCAGGGTGGTAAGTTTCCCACTTGTCTTTGATTTGGTTGATCACGAGAGCGGAATCTCCATATATGTCAAGGATCTTGATCCTTAAGTCAATGGCTTCTTCGAGACCCATGATACAAGCTTCATATTCTGCGATGTTGTTGGT